>NC_041390.1:318384409-318447528 GCF_002162155.2 Triticum dicoccoides
ATTCGCTGAGGCGCCGGGGAAGGCGACGTGGCCTCTTCTGATTGGTCCGGGTGACGCGTCTGGCGGACATGTCCGGCTCGTCGGGGACGTGTCCGGCGGCGCAAGGATGAAGAAGACTAGGGTTAGATCTGCGCGGAAATTTCGGGGGAGGCCACATATTTATAGGTAGAGGGAGCTAGGAGAGTCCAAATGAGGTGCGGTTTTTGGCCACGCGATCGTGATCGAACGACCGAGAAGATGGAGGGGGTTTAGGTCGGTTTTGGGCCAGTTTGGAGGGGTGTTGGGCTGAAACACACACGAGGCCTTTTCGGTCCCTCGGTTAACCGTTGGAGTATCAAACGAAGTCCAAATGGCACGAAACATGACAGGCGGTCTGCCGGTAGTAAACCAAGGCTGCATGACAAGTATCGGTCCAATCCGAAAGCGTTTAACACCCGCACATGAAAATAGGTAGAAAGGGACACCGAGTGACATAGGAGCGCCAGATTGTAAAACGGACAACGGGAAAAATGCTCGGATGCATGAGACGAACATGTATGCAAATGAAATGCACATCATGACATGATATGCAATGCATGACACGCTAGCAATGAAATGACAACAACAGCGAATAACTGGAGGACACCTGGCACATCGGTCTCGGGGCGTTACAACACTCCACCACTACGAGAGGATCTCGTCCCGAGATCTAGAATGGCACCGGAGGGAAAACGGAAGAGAAAGAGAAGAGGTAAAACTAAGTTGCTTCTTTGACAAACGAGTGATACCAAAGAACCTTGAAAAAGTTGAGCCATTTTGAGAAAAGAATACAACGGAGAAGAATGAAGTTGAAAACACTCCGGTAGGGAAGAGTAACAAGGAAGAACAAACTCGGACAGCACTCTGGTTGACAAGAAAAGGAATAGAATAAGAACTTGGTAAGATGAGAAGACACTTGATGAAATCACAACATACAGCCTCCGGAACTATTGAATGAATGGAACAAGGGGTAAGAAAGATCTCAGACAGCACTCTGGTTGAAAAGAGATGGAAGGCTTGATAAGGCGAAAAGAACTTGAGCAAAAAGGCACAACACTACGGTTAAATGGATAAGCATGAAAAGAACAAGGTCCTGACAAGAACAAGAAGGAGGGTTGACGAGAGCAACATCACAATGCATGCGGAAGAAAAGAGAGAGTGGAATGGAAAGAACGGAGGAGAGAACAATATCTTCTATCTCGAATGAGCTTGAAAAGGCATCCTTAGGAGAAGGGTCGAACGGAGTAGTTGGAAAACCAACAACAAAAAGAGTAAGCTGGTAGTGGGCTTATGAAAAACTTCTCAAAACTATGAGGTGAAATTCTGCCACTAACGGAACAATAGATTGACTTGATACCAAGAAGGAGACGATAAACTTATTCACTGGAAGGATAAAAGAAGAACTTGGGTCATTTATAAGCACAATAAATACCAACAATCCTTAGGGAAGGCTCTAGGTGAAAATATAACCCAAGATAACTCCAATGACGAGATTGATGGATTTAGAAATACCTCATTCTTAACAACATATGAATCATGAAACATGAATTCAAATTATCAAGAATGACATAATACCACCTCCAATGGTACGGTAGAAAGAATTGCACTCCGGATTGCAAGATGAATGAAACTTGAGTTCCTCAGAAAAGAATCTTGATGAACACTTCGAGAAGGATTTAAATCCTTGATGAACCATCATGTAGAACCTACATGAAGAACTCCGGTAAACAAAAGGATAACAAAAAGAAAGAGAGGTTTAAAATACAAGGTGAATCCTTGTAATGATTTAGATGGAGCTTCGCAATGACATAACCGAGAAAACTTGGCACTCCGGCAAGAATGATGAACAACTGAAAACAAGAATTTTGATGAACCTCCGGAATAAGGAATTAATCACTTGGATGAAAACAAGAATAAGAATTACATTATGCTTATCCTTCACCAAATTAAATTGATGACAAGCAATGGATTTTACATACTACTTATTCTCATAGAAAGGATTAAGATAGATATAGCGTCAACTTAGAAAGGTCTTCAACGAACCACCGGTAGGATTGAAACAATGAATAAATTGATATGATAACCAAGGAAGAGAGATCTTGAATGAACCACCGAAAGAACTGAAAAAGAATGACGAGAAGATCAGGAAACACTGGGAAGAATTAGAGAACGAATGAGGATACTTGAGGGGATTTAGATACATAAGAACAAAGAGGTCACGAGCTGACAAGAGAATACTTGAATGATGCATCGGTAAGATTTGGAGAATGAGAGCTGAACGCTGAGAATGAATAAATATGAATTGATGGACTCTAGACAAACAAACTGAGAAGACTCTTGAATTGCTTCGGATGGGTGAAAAGAATTCCCACAATCGAAAATAATTATGAGAGGATGGCAACAGGCTAGAATCACGAATCTTGAAGAGAATGGAGCAAGATATGGAGGAAAAATCTTCTTTGGTCTTCAAATGTTGAGAATGACGATGAGAAACACTACCAAGAATTGTTTAGATACTCTGGGAGAATGAATAATGGAAAGGTTGAATCAATCGACGAAAAGAATTCGAAAGATCATGGAGAAATACATATGCCTGATGACAAATCATTCTTACGTCAAACTTTGAAATGAATTTGAAAAGATCCGGAAAATAAGAAGAGTCAGGTAAGATCCTGGGAAAAATTCTTGTGGGTTAGGGCCCACTCAAAAGAAACACTTTTGAACGATTTAAAAGATAGATTGCGACGGTTGAATAAATGACTTGAATGAGATAACATCCTCAAAATAGCTTGAACGGATTAAGTGTGGAAACACGAATCTTCTGAGATATCTTAAACACTCCGGAACAATGATTAGCGAGAAATGGATGATTGAGAGGTGCACCGGCATAAGAAAAGCATTTGAAACAAGGAAAATAGTATGTGATCAACACATAAGGCTTGAATTGAATCCACCGGAGAAGAAAAGAAAGAATGATGATGAACTTGAGGTTCCGTTAGAATCTTCATGAGAATCACCGGGTAAGAACATTGGCGGAAAAGAATGGAGAGACTTCATAATCATAAGATAGATACTTGATAAAGAAATCTTAGTCATTAAGGAAAAATGGTGGGTGGGCGGGAAAAAACAAAAGAAACTTGGAGACGGATGAAACAAACAACATTGAGAAAACTTGAGTTGATCTTGCGGATGTTGATCGGATCCACTTGAAGAGAAATACGCCGGTTGAGAAGGATTGGCATGATAATCTCGATTATCATGAAGGATTTGTATTCACTTCGGAGTATGAGAACACCGGTTTGAAAAAGGTATGGAATCAACACTTGACATCGAACAACTTGAATACCACAGCTCAAAAACAAAACAAAGGATTGGCTTGCAAAATAAGATGGAACAAACATATGATAGAGATTTCGTCCGAAGTTTTCGTGGTGGGGCCTACACGGGCTCGATCGTATAGCACCATCATGTAAAAGGCAGTGCACATGACATACGAAGCATCCCCGAGTCGGCATAGCCAAGGACTCTTTAAGACACAACAAGACCACTGTAAAACCAACCGTGGATAGGCGGACCACTAGACGTCGAACCCCAATTTCATATCATACATTTGTCGGAAAGATATCCTGAGAGCTACTTGAATTCCAACTTATAAACTCCCGAAACTTTCCAATTATGCAATCAGGTGTTGGGGATACAGGGGAAGCATAATATCTCACCCAAACTAGCAAATCCTGCATCTAGCTGTATCCATCCTTCAACACATAACCAAGAAACCTTCAAAAATCATTTACCTCAACCTTCGAAAAGCATCCGTTATACGAGTTATGGCAATACTCCCGAACTCCCGCCCCAGTACTAGGTGGCGTCGAGGTTATCTCACCAACAACTACATAAAAGAGATTTTCGATGTCGGCGAAACTCAGGTATTCCAGAACTGCAATGATAAAATTGTGACGACAACACCTCGGAGCTCAACTCCCCGGGACACTGCCACAACCCCTAAACGTCAGGAGGCACCAAGAACGATGTTCTCGTCACAAAACCATCGGAACGATTCCAAGATACCCGCGTGATCCTAAAAAAAATTTAGTGAAATTTGAGAAGAGAAGAGTCAAAACTCTATGTTAGGATGCCTCACCAGAGCGACGAAGGGACTGAGGAGTAAAAATAATCCTACTCTCCGATATATATATAATCCTAAATGACTCAAAACATTTTTCTAAACTCAACAATGCCAGCGATTTGATCAAGCAGGGGGCTCCTAAGTCGGGGAAGGCTCTGATACCAACTTGTAACACCCTTGATGCGGCTATACCTCCCACATGTCGAAGCACGACTTAGAGGCATAACCGCATTGAAAGCAATGTCGCAAGTGAGGTAATCTTCACACAATCCATGTAATACATAAGGGAAAAGATACATAGTTGGCTTACAATCGCCACTTCACACAATGCAAGAATAAAGCAGTACATCAACCAAATACAATCAAGGTCCAACTACGGAACCAAAATAAAAGAAGACTACCCCAAAAGCTACATAGATCCCCGATCGTCCTGACTGGGCTCCACTACTGATCAACTAGAACGAAACCACACAAAGGACAAGATCTTCATAGAGCTCCTCCTTGAGCTTGGTTGCTTCACCTGCTCGATAACATCGGCACGTGCAAACTGGTTTTGGAAGTATCCGTGAGTGACGGGGACTCGGCAATCTCACACCCTCGTGATCAAGACTATTTAAGCTTATAGGTAGGGAAAAGGTATGAGGTGGAGCTGCGGCAAGCGACTAGCATATATGGTGGCTAACATACACAAATGAGAGCGAGAAGAGTAGGCAAAAGCACGGTCGAACAACTATGATCAAGAAGTGATCCTAGAGCAACCTACGTCAAGCATAACTCCAACACCGTGTTCACTTCCCAGACTCCGCCGGAAAGAGACCATCACGGTTACACACGCGGTTGATGTATTTTAATTAAGATCAACTTCAGGTTTTCTACAACCGGAGATTAACAAATTCCCATCTGCCCATAACCGCAGCCACGACTTTTGAAAGTTCAAATCCCTGCAGGGGTGTCCCAACTTAGCCCATCACAAGCTCTCACAGTCGACGAAGGATATTCCTTCTCCCAAGACAATCTGATCAGACTAGGAATCGCGATTACAAGACATCCTCGACAATGGTAAAAAAAAGTCCAGCAAGACCACCTGCTGTGCCGACAAATCCCGATAGGAGCTGCACATATCTCGTTCTCAGGGCACATCGGATAAGCTAAGCGTACGGGAGCCAGCTTAACCCAAGTTGCCAAGGGACAGCCCTGCACGGTGCTCTGGGTAGGACCAACACTTAGAGAAGCACTGGCCCAGGGGGTTTAATAAAGATGACCCTTGGGCTGGCCGACCCAAGGGAAAGAAAAGGCTAGGTGGCGAATGGTAAAACCAAGGTTGGGCCTTGCTGGAGGAGTTTTATTCAAGGCAAACTGTCAAGGGGTTCCCATTATAATCCAACCGTGTAAGGAACACAAAATCCGCGAACATAACACCGATATGACGGAAACTAGGGCGGCAAGAGTGGAACAAAACACCAGGCATAAGGCCGAGCCTTCCACCCTTTACCAGGTATATAGATGCATTAATTAAATAAGAGATATTGTGATATCCCAACAAAATATCCTTGTTCCAATAAGGAACAAACTCCAATCTTCACCTGCAACTAACAACACTATAAGAGGGGCTGAGCAAAGCGGTAACATAGCCAAACAACGGTTTGCTAGGACAAGGTGGGTTAGAGGCTTGGCTTAACAAAAAGGGAGGCATGATAAGCAAGTGGTAGGTATCACAGCATAGGCATAGCAAAAGAGCGAGCAACTAGCAAGCAAAGATAGAAGTGATTTCGAGGGTATGGTCATCTTGCCTGAAATCCCGCAAGGAAGAAGAACGAGTCCATGAAGAAGACAAATGAACGTAGTCGAACGGGTCCTCAAAAACGCGATTTTATCGGAACCAACCCGAAGAAGCAACACCGGAAAGAAGCACACAACAAAGTAAACAAACCACACATGAACATGGCATGATATGCGGGATGCGGTATGCGGTGCATATACATGATTTGAAAGGAATGATTGAACCTGTCCTCAACTTGGAAATCCAAGAGTGCCACTGGAAAGGGGAGTTGATTTCAGTCGAAATCGATATAAAGGTCACCGGAATTGGATGCACGGTTTGGAAATGGGAAGCAAAACAAATATGGCACTGGTCTGCGATAAATAGCAAGTGACCATCTAAATGCATCCGATAAATATGGTACAACACTCAAACATGGCAACAAAATACATGGCAGGGGTCCACTCATGAAGCTTGACAAAAGATGAACACTTAGCTACGGCTAATTTACTCAATAGCAAGCTCAAACAGGCATGGCAAAAATGCAAAATATTACTGGTTTCGGACTTAGTGAAATTAACAGCATGTCAGGAATTTATCATCAGGAAGCAATCTTTAGAGCATGAAAACTACATGCTACAGGAATATATCATAGCAAAGCAAGGCATTATGAAGCTAATCAAAGCATATAACAAAAGTCCCTTAGTGGCCTTGAGCCAAAAGGGATTAGAAAATACAATTACAAGCATGTGAACATAGCAAAAACATAAACAGATTCAGACTTAGTGAAAAACTGAAGCATGGCAAAACAGTTAACTAGTGGGCATGTTTACGAGCTCGATGCACTCACTAAAGAGCATGTCATGACAAACTAAGCATACCCCATCAAGAAGACATAGCATAGAAGCTAGACATGGCAATAACAATAACATAGCATGCATGGATCAATAGCAACATCCTTGGCAAAATCGCTAAACATGTCAACAATCTGCCAGGATCATTTTATAGCAAAAGCAGAGCTCAATTTACTCAAGCTAGGGTGCTCCATAAATGCAAACAAAGACATGGATGGATAGAGAACCACTATATTAACAAAACATCCTTACTGATCATCCTCAAAAGAGGCATGGATCACTAGGAAACAACATGAACATATGGCATAACAAGAAAATCACGACAAGGACTTAGTGAAATTCTAAGTCCCTGAAATCAGCATCAACGATTACGCTACTTTGCATGCTTGTGCTAGTCACCACAAATATCACAAAAATACATGGCATACACCCCTGTAAAGATTACATGGCATTCTACAAAACACATGTAGAGCTCAGGATCATAGCATGCACACATTAATCATGGCAAAAATGACAAAATGCCATTTGCTGAAACAGATCTGACATAATTCCTCACATAGCCCTCTTCCAATAGCATTTCGGGCATCAAGATGAGCTCAAATGAAAATGATGCATTGAGATGAAATGATGTACTCGTCGAGACGAACATTTTGATATGCTACATGCATGAATCGGAGCAGCGGTGATAAAGTTATGACATGATGAAAAATGCTAAAAGGATGAGGGGGAAAAGGACTTAGAGAAATTAGAACTCGCGGGAACCGGGACGAGGAGGTTCCGGGACAAAGAGATCCGGGGACGGCGCGGGCGTTTGGTTTGCGAACCGGTGGATCTGGTCCACCCTCACCAGATCCGGCCGGCGAGGGAGGAGGACTCCGGCGAGGTGGCTCGCTCCGGCGACGAGGGACTCCGGCGGGAGGAGCGAGGCGCGCCGACGAGAAGAGGTGCTCGGGCCGGCCTCGCAACGGCTGATGGCGGCGGCGAGCTCGCGCCCGGCGAAGCATGAAGGCGTTGGGCGGTGGAGGCAGCGCACGGCAGCCTAGGCGGCGGGGCGGCGCCGGCGAGAGGGCGCATGGCGGCGGCGGCGGTCTCGGTTGGCGCGCGGGCGCAGCGTCGACGGGAGCTGGACGGCGCGGCTCGGTGCAGTCGCGGCGGATCCGGGCCCGAGCGGGCCTGCCTCGGGCCCCACGGGCCACGGTGGGGGAGGAGAGAGGACGCTGAGGTGGCGACGCTGGATTCGCTGAGGCGGCGAGGAAGGCGACGTGGCCTCTTCTGATTGGTCCGGGTGAAGAAGACTAGGGTTAGATCGGTGCGGAAATTTCGGGGGAGGCCACATATTTATAGGTAGAGGGAGCTAGGAGAGTCCAAATGAGGTGCGGTTTTTGGCCACGCGATCGTGATCGAACAACCAAGAAGGTTGAGGGGGTTTAGGTGGGTTTTGGGCCACTTTGGAGGGGTGTTGGGCTGCAACACACACGAGGCCTTTTCGGTCCCTCGGTTAACCGTTGGAGTATCAAACAAAGTCCAAATGGCACGAAACATGACACGCGGTCTACCGGTAGTAAACCAAGGCCGCATGACAAGTATCGGTCCAATCCGAAAACGTTTAACACCCGCACAGGAAAAGAGGTAGAAAGGGACACCGAGTGACATAGGAGCGCCGGATTGTAAAACGGACAACAGGGAAAATGCTCAGATGCATGAGATGAACATGTATGCAAATGAAATGCACATGATGACATGATATGCAATGCATGACACGCAAGCCATGACATGGCACATCGGTCTCGGGGCGTTACACATGATCAGCTATACTGTTTTCTGCACGGGGTACGTGCTCTGTTTGCAATCCGTCCAAGCGCTCCTCCAATCTCCTCACTTCCTCGACGTATGCCTCCATCAATGGACTTTGATAACCTTTGTTGACTTGTCTCACCACAAGCTGTGAATCTCTTCGAATGATCAGCTTCTTAATTCCCAATTCAACTACAATCCTGAGCCCGTCAAGGAGCGCTTCATACTCAGCTGTATTATTGGTGGCTTCTTCCCAGGAAAAATGCATTTGGACGATGTACTTCAAGTGCTCCCCGGAGGGGGCGACAGGAAGCACACCAGATCCTGCACCTTGTAGGGAAAAGGCATCATCAAAATACATAATCCATTCCTGAGGCGATTCCTTGACAGAGATAAATGTCTCTATCACTTCCTCATTAGGGGTTGACGTTCATTCTGCAATAAGCTCTGCCAACGCCCTGCTCTGAATAGTTGATGTGCTCTCAAACTTCAAACCAAAGCAGGATACCTCCAAAGCCCACTCCACTATTCTGCTGGTAGCCTCAGGGTTTCGGAGTATCCTTTGCAACGGAAAACAAGTGACAACTGTGATCTCATGGGCTTGGAAGTAGTGGCGCAATTTCCTTGAGGCCATAACGAGACCAAAAATCAACTTTTGCATGCTAGAGTACCACGATCTAGCCCCCTGTAACAGGGAGCTAACGAAGTACACTGGGCGCTGCACCACTTTCTTCCTTGCCGCGTCCTTGGGGTTGCTCTCGTTGTCGTGCTCACTGCGGTCCTGATTCTTCTCTAATTTTGCCGGTCTCTGCTCCCTTTCCACCTCATCCACTTCTCGTTGTGCTACCAAGGCTGCTGTCGGCATCCTGGGAGCGGGGGTCCCAGAATTGCCTGCCTGCGGCCCATGGCGTGGCTCCACCAGCGGCCCCGTACGGCCCATCTTCGGCAGTGAACACTCAAGACCCTCGCAAGGGGCCAAGCCTCACGAGGCGGATGACACAAAACCACCTCGGGGGTGGCCTCACCAGGCTGGCTCACGAGGGGCGGAGAGATCAAGGCGGGGGTACCTCGTGACGTCCCTGTGACGCAAGCCATGACGACCAAGGCCAGGCGGGCACCAGGCGGGTGCCAGCGTGCAGTGTCCTCGTTTCCTCTTTGGTGCTAAAGGACTGGAGCAGGCGAGGAGTCCCAAGGCATCAGGCAAAGGTTTCCATATTGGTGCAACAAGACCAAGACCAGCAGGAGGGCAGGAAGGAGGTCACCGTGGAGCCCAGGATGGCGTCACCGCCAGAGCCTTTGGCAGGCGAAGACCACCTTTTGTCAGGATAGCTTGTACTAGTTGTCTCCCATCAAATTTGGCCGTTGTTGGATCCCTTCCCGCCTACATTTGGGAAGAGGACCAGGGCCTCTATAAATAGGACTAGCCACCACCATAGCAAGGGGACACATTCAGACCATGCTCAAGCACACCAGCTCATCCAGCTCAAGAACACCTCTCCTCAGGAGAATGTCCTTCCCATGTACTTGTTCATCCTCAGCCCAAGAGGCAATCCACCACACCACACTGGAGTTGGGTATTACACCACAACGGTGGCCCGAACCAGTATAAACCCTATGTCCTTTGTTCTGCGAGATCAGCATGCTCATCTCTGAGATCGTGGTGAAAGTGTGAGCTAGGCGGGAGAGATCTTCGTGCGCACCCCAGAGTTCAAAACTCAAGGGTTTTGCCGAAACACGAAATCTGACATTTGGCGCGCCGGGTAGGGGTGCGCCGAAGCTCCGCCTCTCCGCTTGCCTCTTCCAGCTCCATGGCAGACGCCATCCCTCTAGTTAGGCCGGCAGGCACCTGCGGATGCGCCGCGGGCGTCCGGGCCTTCACCCACACCTTGCGGCAGGTGCGGTGGCCGCACAAGTTCAAGCCAGAGATGTCACCCCGCTACGATGGCACGACAGATTGTTAACCCACAAGTATAGGGGATCACAACAGCTTTCGAGGGTAGAGTATTCAACCCAAATTTATTGATTCGACACAAGGGGAGCCAAAGAATATTCTCAAGTATTAGCGGCTGAGTTGTCAATTCAACCACACCTGGAAACTTAGTATCTACAACAAAGTGTTATTAGCAAAGTACTATGATAGTGGCGGTCGTGGCAACAAAAGTAAAGAAAGCAAAAGTAATGTTTTTGGCATTTTGTAGTGATGGTAACAGTAGCAACGGGAAAGTAAATAAGCGAGAACCAGTGTATGGAAAACTCGTAGGCACCGAATCAGTGATGGATAATTATGCCCGATGCGGTTCATCATGTAACAGTCATAACATAGGGTGACACAGAACTAGCTCGAGTTCGTCAATGTAATGTAGGCATGTATTCCGTATATACTCATACGTGCTTATGGAAAAGAACTTGCATGACATCTTTTGTCCTACCCTCCTGTGGCAGTGGGGTCCTATTGGAAACTAAGGGATATTAAGGCCTCCTTTTAATAGAGAACCGGAACAAAGCATTAGCACATAGTGAATACATGAACTCCTCAAACTATGGTCATCACAAGTGTGATCCCGATTATTGTCACTTCGGGGTTGCCGGATCATAACACATAGTAGGTGACTATAGACTTGCAAGATAGGATCTAGAATTATCATATATTGATGAAAACATAATAGGTTCAGATCTGAAATCATGGCACTCGGGCCCTAGTGACAAGCATTAAGCATAGCAAAGTCATAGCAACATCAATCTCAGAACATAATGGATACTAGGGATCAAACCCTAACAAAACTAACTCGATTACATGGTAAATCTCATCCAACCCATCACCGTCCAGCAAGCCTACGATGCAATTACTCACGCACGGCGGTGAGCATCATGAAATTGGTGACGGAGGATGGTTGATGATGACGACAGCGATGAATCCCCCTCTCCGGAGCCCCGAACAAACTCCAGATCAGCCCTCCCGAGAGGTTTTAGGGCTTGGCGGCGGCTCCATATCGTAAAACGCGATGATTTCTTCTCTTTGATTTTTTTCTCTCCAAAAGCAAATATATAGAGTTGGAGTTGGCGTCGGACGGTCAAAAGGGGGCCCACGAGGTAGGAGGGCGCGCCCTAGGGGGGTGCGCCCCCCACCCTCGTGGAAAGGGTGTGGGCCCCCTGGTCTTCATATTTGGCGAGGATTTTTTATTGTTTTTCTAAGAACTCCCGTGGAGTTTCAGGTCATTCCAAGAATATTTGTTTTCTGCACATAAAACAACATCATGGTAATTCTGCTGAAAACAGCGTCAGTCCGGGTTAGTTCCCCAAGACAGAGTCCAAAACAAGGGCAAAAGTGTTTGGAAAAGTAGATACGACGGAGACGTATCAACTCCCCCAAGCTTAAAGCCTTGCTTGTCCTCAAGCAATTCAGTTGACAAACTGAAACAAAGAAAGAAAAACTTTTACAAACTCTGTTTGCTCTTGTTGTTGTAACTATGTCAAGCCAGCATTCAAGTTTTCAGCATAAATCATAAGTAACCAAATTTGCAATAATTCTCAGGTCTCATCATTACTCATATCAATAGCATAATCAACTAGCCAGTCATAATAATAAATCTCGGATGACAACACTTTCTCAAAACAATCATAATATGATATAACAAGATGGTATCTCGCTAGCCCTTTCTGAGACCGCAAAACATAAATGCAGAGCACCTTTGAAGATCAAGGACTAACTAGACATTGTAATTCATGGTAAAAGAGATCCAATCATAGTCATACCCAACATAAATTAATAGTGATGAATGCAAATGACGGCTGTGCTCTCCAGCTAGTGCTTTTTAATAAGAGGGTGATGACTCGGCATAAAAGTAAATGGATAGGCCCTTCGCAGAGGGAAGAAGGGATTTGTAGAGGTGCCAGAGCTCTGTTTTTAAATAGAGATAAATTGTATTTTGAGCGGTATACTTTCATTGTCAACGTAACAACTAAGAGATGGCGATATCTTCCATGCTAAACACATTATAGGCGGTTCCCAAACAGAATGGTAAAGTTTATACTCCCCCTCCACCAACAAGCATCAATCCATGGCTTACTCGAAACAACGAGTGCCTCCAACTTACATCAGGTCCCAGGGGAGTTTCCTTTGCAATTAATTTTGATTTAGTTTGCATAAAGCATGGGACTAGGCATCCCGGTGACCAGCCATTTTCTCGTGAGTGAGGAGCGGAGTCCACTCCTCTTGAGAATAACCCGCTTAACACGGAAGATAAGGACAGCCTTTGTTGATACATGAGCTATTCGAGCATACAAAACAGAATGTTCATTTGAAGGTTTAGAGTTTGGCACATACAAATTTACTTGGAACGGCAGGTAGATACCGCATATAGGAAGGTATCGTGGACTCATCTGGAATAACTTTGGGGTATAAGGGATTGGATGCACAAGCAGTATTCCCGCTTAGTACAGGTGAAGGCTAGCAAAAGACTGGGAAGCGACCAATTAGAGAGCGACAACAGCCATGTACATGTATTAAAATCAATAAACATTGAATGCAAGCATGAGTATGACATAATCCACCATGAACATAAATATCGTGAAGGCTATGTTGATTTTGTTTCAACTACATGCATGAACATGTGCCAAGTCAAGTTACTTAAATCATTAAAAGGAGGATACCACCCCATCATACCACATCATAATCATCTCAATAGCATGTTGGCATATAAGGTAAATCATTATAACTCATAGCTAATCAAGCATGGCACAAGCAACTATGATCTCTAATTGTCATTGCAAACATGTTTATTCATAATAAGCTGAATCAAGAACGACAGACTCATCATATTTACAAAAAAACAAAAGAGGTCGAGTTCATACAAGCTTTTTTCATCTCAGTTAGTCCATCATATATCATCATAATTGCCTTTCACTTGCACAACCGAATGGTGTGAATAATAATAAGAGTGCACGTGCATTGGACTAAGCTGGAATCTGCGAGCATTCAATAAACACGAGAAGACAAGGCAATACGGGCTCTTGGTTAAATCAATCAATAATGCATATAGGAGCCACTTCAACAATTTAATTATGGTCTTCTCCTATTGACCCCCAAGAAAGGAAAAGAAATAAAACTATTTACACGGGAAAGCTCCCAACAAGCGAAAGAAGAACGGGAAATATTTTTGGGTTTTCTTTTTAATTATTACTACTACAGCAGAAAAATAAGCTACTACTAATTTTTTTGGTTTTTCTTAAGGTTAAGCAAACACACAAGAAGAAAGCAGGAAAAAGAAAATAAACTAGCATGGATATTACAGTGAAAAAGTATGAGCACCGACATCTAGCAATGAGTGTGTGTGAACATAAATGTAATGTCGGTGAGAAATACGTACTCCCCCAAGCTTAGGCTTTTGGCCTAAGTTGGTCTATGGCCACGGCTGGCCTAGCGGATATCCATAATAATAGTTGTTGGGGTCGTACTACGACGAAGAATAGTTGGGATCATACTGTGATGAAGAAGAAGACTCTGACTGCCACTGGCTGACAGTCATCTCTGGATCCCAAGAATAAACAGATTGTCACGGAGGCTCATCTTGTGGTTCCTGTTCTGGCTCCTCGACTGGTGCAGGGTTTCGGTAGGCGTGAATAGTCGTCAACGGAACAAGGTACGTGCCTACAGTCAAATCAAACAAAGAAGGAGCAGGCAGGGTAATAGTCTCAGGATGATGTTTATTAAAGAAATTGGTGATGGAGGATGGTTGATGATGACGACGGTGACGAATCCCCCTCTTCGGAGCCCTGAACGGACTCCAGATCAGCCCTCCCGAGAGGTTTTAGGGCTTGGTGGCGGCTCCGTATCGTAAAACGCGATGATTTCTTCTCTCTGATTTTTTCTCTCTGAAATCAAATATATAGAGTTGGAGTTGGCGTTGGAGGGTCAACAGGGGGCCCACGAGGTAGGGCTACGCTCCCTAGGGGGGGCGCCCCCCACCCTCGTGGAAAGGGTGTGGGCCCCCTGGTCTTCATATTTGGCGAGGATTTTTGATTGTTTTTTCTAAGACCTCCCGTGGAGTTTCAGGTCATTCCGAGAATATTTGTTTTCTGCACATAAAGCAACATCATGGTAATTCTGCTGAAAACAGCGTCAGTTCGGGTTAGTTCCATTCAAATCATACAAGATAGAGTCCAAAACAAGGGCAAAAGTGTTTGGAAAAGTAGATACGACGGAGACGTATCACAGATCCGACGACCTTCCTGCAAGCGTATAAGAAGGCCGTCCTCAAAGCCGGAGGTGACGACCAGGTCATGGCCAACTAGTTCCCCCTGGCCCTAGCCGGCGTGCCACGCGCCTGGCTGCTCGGCCTGCTAGGATCTTCGGTGTCCTCCTAGGAGGAGCTGCACGGTCTCTTCGTCGCGCACTTCACGGCACCAGCGCCCCTCGCCGTCGCGGCCCTCCTCGGCGGCTCGCAAGCACCGCCCTCGGACCGTCACACCAAGCTGTTCTTTCGCCAAATTGGTGCCGCCTCCATGCGGCAAGGAGCTCCCCTGGGTTGGGCGGCGCCCAAGGCCGACCTCACCTTCGACTCGAGAGATCACCCCGCCACCACAGTTAGCTCAGGTGTGCTCCCAATGTTGTGTATGCCCACCATCTGCAGCGTAGCTGTCACCAAGACCCTCATCGACGGTGGTGCCGGTCTCAACATGCTCTCTGTGGAGGCTTTCATCCTTCTTCACGTACCACTCCAACGGCTCCACCCCAGCAAGCCCTTCTCTGGGGTCAGCGGCGGCTCCACCAGCCCCTCGAGGAAGATCCACCTTCTTGTGACCTTCGGCACCTGCGATAATTACCGCACCAAGCTGATCGACTTCGACATCGCCCGCATCGGCCTCCCATACAACGCCATCCTCGGATACCCGGCTCTGGCTCAGTTTATGGCGGTGACCCATCCGGCCTACAACGTCATGAAGATGCCCGGGAGCAAGGACGTCCTCACAGTAGTTGGAGATACCAAGGAGGCTCTGGCGCTGCTCAAGTGTTCCCTCAAAACCGTTGCGGCAGCGCGACTGGCCAACGAGGCCACCCCAGGGGTTAAGGAGGCCGTGCCAGCAAAGAAGAAGCAGTTGTTCACTCAAGATCGGGCCGAAACCAAGCAGGTGCTAGTCGAAGAAAATGGGTCCTTAGGAGCCACCTTCACCATAGGCGCCAATCTCGACCCAGATCAAGAGGAGGCATTGGTGAGGTTCATGCGCGCGAACAAAGATGTATTCGCCTGGGAACCCAAGCAGCTAGTAGGGTCCCTGGAGGGGTGATCGAGCATCACTTGAGGGTGTGCCCGAATGTGCGCCCTATGAAGAAGAAGGCGCGGAGATAGTCCACCGAGAGGCAGTCCTTCATCGTCCAGGAAACCCGCAAGCTAGAGGTAGCGGGTGTCATTCGCGAGGTTTGGTACCCCGAGTGGCTGGCGAATTTCATAGTCGTATCAAAGAAAGGCGGGAAGGAGCGCATGTGTGTTGACTTCACCAACCTTAACAAGGCATGTCCCCAAGACCCATTCCTGCTCCCGTGCATCGACCAAATCGTCGACTCCACCGCCGAATGCGACTTGCTGTGCTTCCTGGACGTGTTTTCAGGCTATCCCCAGATCAAGATGGTAGTGGAGGATGTGGAGAAGACGGCCTTCCTGACCCTGTGTGGGGTGTACTGCTAAACTTGCATGCCGTTCGGGCCGCGCAATGCAGGTGCGACCTTCCAACGGCTGATGCACATCGCCTTGGGCCAACAGCTCCGGAAGAACGCAGAGGACTACGTCGCTGACATTGTGCTAAAATCTTGGGAGGCAATAACTTAGATTCAAGACCTGGAGGAAACCTTTGCATGCCTGTGCCAAGTAGACCTGCGGCTCAACCCAGAAAAGTGCGAGTTCAGTGTCCCCTCTGCAAGCTGCTGGGCTTCCTCGTGTCCCATAGAGGGATCAAGGCTAACTCAGAGAAGGTCAAGGCGATAGAAGACATGAGCCCACCACAAACTCTCAAGGAGATGTAGAAGCTTCCAGGCTGAGTGACCTTGCTGGGGCACTTCATCTCCAAGCTGGGAGAGCGGGCCCTGCCATTCTTCAAGCTGATGATGAAGAAGGGCCCGTTCGAGTGGACCCCGGAAGCTGACCAAGCGTTTCAAGACCTCAAGAGATACCTGACCAGCCTTCCGGTGATGGTGGTGCCTCGCCCTCTCGAGCCCCGGGTGCTTTACCTTGCCACCACTCCCTACTCCGCTAGTGCAGCTCTAGTGGCGGTTCGGGAAGAGGGCCAGGCCAAGGGGTTGCCGCGCCATGCCGTACCACCAGCCGAGGTGATACAGGACCCATATGGCACCGCAAAGGCTACAACAACGCCAGCGAGTGACCAGGCCCAGCATGGCGGCGTTCGTGGGCCGGCAGAGGCCCCAGTGGGCGACCAGGCTCTTGGGGTCCCGTCACCTCAAGAGACGCCACAACTTCCGGCAGGCGCAAGCTCCGTCGACGTTCCCGCCCTCGTCAAGCACCCAGTGTATTTTGTCAGCACGGTAATGCGGGATGCAAGGGCACGGTACCCCATGCCTCAGAAGCTCTTGCTCATGCTTTTGGTGGCCTTGCGTAAAATATGGCACTACTTCCAAGGTCATCCAATCAAGGTCGTCTCGGCCTACCCGCTGGAGAGGGTACTCAGGAGCCCCAACGTTGTTGGAAGAGTCACCGAATGGTACATCGAGCTGCAAGCATTCCAGCTGGAGTTCAGCACAACTAGGGTCATCAAGGGGGCTGCGCTCGCCGACTTCATGGCAGAATGGACTGACGCCCCGGGGTTTGAAGAGGGCGAGGATCGAACTCTCTTGCCAGGAAGTGAAGCACCAGATGGCTGGGTCATGTATTTCGATGGCGCATTCGCACACCAGGGCGCGGGGGCTAGAGCAGTGCTCATCTCGCCCACTCAGGACAAGCTCTACTACGCCGTGCAGCTCTACTTCCAGCAAGGCAAGAAGGTCTCCAACAACATCGCGGAGTTCGAAGGCTTCATTGCTGGCCTCAACACCGCGGTGGCCCTGGGGGTGAAGCGCCTCACCATCAGGGGCGACAAGCAGCTCCTCGTCAACTTCTTCAACAAGGAATACGAGCCGAAGGATGAGCACATGGAGGCATACCTCACGGAGGTATGCAAAATGGAAAAGCATTTCCTGGGTCTAGACTTGCAGCACATGCCCCGTGGCACCAACAAGGAGGCCGATGACATCGCCAAAAGGGCGTCCAAGCGACAACCACAAGAGCCTGGAGTCTTTGAGGAACGGCTCTTTAAGCCGTCGGCAGCACATCCGCTTTTAGGGCCGGCGCCGCCTACTCCTGGCGCTCAAGCCTCAGGAGGGGTGCTGGACCAGGGAGTTCAAGGAATACTTGACGCAAGGGACGCTGCCGGAGAAAGAGGAGGACGCAGAGCGCGTGGCCCGACAGGCTACGGCATACTGCATCCAGGATGGTGAGTTATAAAGGAAGCGGCCAAATGATGTTTCCTTGCGATGCATCTCCAAGGAACAGGGGGACGAGTTGTTGGCAGACATACGCGACAGAGACTGCAGGCACCACTCGTCGTCATGAACCCTCGTCGGCAAGGCATTACGCAGCGGGTTCTACTGGCCTACGGCGCTCAACGATGCAACCGAGCTGGTGAAGTCCTGCAAGGCCTGCCAATTCCATGCCAAGCAGATCCATCAGCCAGCTTAGGGCCTCCAGACCATCCCGCTCTCATGGCCATTTGTAGTCTGGGGGCTAGATATCTTACGCCCGTTCCCTCGAGCGCCTGGGGGCTACCTCTACCTCTACTTTGCCATCGACAAGTTCACCAAATGGGCGGAGGTAGAAGCCGTCTGCACCATCCCGGCCGGATCTGCGGTCAAGTTCATCAAGGGTCTCGTGAGCCGGTTCGGGGTCCCTAATCGCATCATCACCGACACCGGCTTGCGGTTCACTAGCAACCTCTTCAAGACCTATTGTACTAACCTTGGAACGCAGATCTACTACGATTTGGTGGCACACCCCAGGAGTAACGGTCAAGCCGAACGCGCAAACGCAGAGGTCCTGAGAGGCCTGAAGACCAGGACCTTCAAGAAGAAGCTTGAGGCATGCAGCAAGGACTGGCACGACGAGCTCCAGTCTGTGCTGTGGTCCATCCGCACCACCACTACCAAGCCAAATAGGCGAGACCCCATTCTTCCTCGTCTATGGAGCATAAGCGGTTCTCCCTCACGAGGTCAAGCATTGCTCCGTGCGGGTCCTGGCATTTGATGAGACGCAGCAGGACACCATGCGGGGGTTGGACCTTGTGCTAGGGGAGGAACACCATGGTGAAGCCTCGCTCCGAGCGGCAAGGTACCAGCAGGCGCTGCGACGGTACCACTATCGCAGCGTCCGCTCCAGGACGCTCAAGGTGGGTGATCTCATCCTGAGGTGGGTGCTCTCCAGGGAAGGGCCGCACAAGGTCTCGCCCATGTGGGAGGGCCCGTTGAGGATCGCCCGTTTCTCCAGGCCTGGCGCCACGCGCCTGGAGACACAGGACAGGATCGCCATCCAGAACGCCTAGAACATCCAACACCTCTGGAAGTTCTACCCATGAAGCAAGGCCAAGGGCTTGTGAAGCAAGGCCCCGTGCCTATGAAGGTCTCCGCTCATGACACTCTACCGTAATAATGAGTGGGGCTGTACACGCCCCGGAGTCTCAGGAGTGCCGCCCTCGGGCCTCGGGGGCTCCCTCCCACGTCCAAGTGGCAGCACTTAGCTCCGTGCTGGTGAGAAGACTAGACTAGGTGCCGGACGCGGCTTTTCATTTGCTTTGCATAGTTGGCTTGCCCCTTTTCTTAGTGGAATTTCGCATTCTTGTTTTTCCCATCATCTTGGTTCAATCACCTTTTCCTCTGTTCTTCCCTGGGTTCTTTGTTTTGGCTCGTACTCTCCCTCACATGCCTCGTGAGGGGGCTGGATGGGTGCACTCGTGAGTGCTTTTCCTGTTCTTCGGGAGGCACCCTCGCTCGAGCTTGCAAGCTGGCGCTCCTCCCTTAATCTGTGCCCCTCGGGTACCGCGATGCGGAGCTCTGGGTCATGGCCGGCCGCGCCTACGACCTGGTCTGGAAGAACAAGAGATTCTTAACAAATTTTTGCAGTTCCTCGACGCCTCCCAATCCAACGACAAGGAGATCTCACCAGGTACTGGGAGAGGGGTGCCTCATGAGGTGGAAACTACTTTAGACGCATCAAGCTAAGTTATCTCTACACGCCTGCATAAAACGCTGATACTGCAACACGGCACATAAACGATAAACATAACATAGCGACTTCGAAATCATGGTTCGTTGCACGCCCCTACAGGGCCCCATACTTGTTTATTTTTAAATGCAGGAAGGAAAGAACAAAACTAACGCGGCGCACACCCCCATGGCGGTTCATCAAGTTAGGCCCTCGGTGCCCCCTGGACTCAACCAGACCCCTCCTCGCACTTCACTGGGGCACAGCAACGAGATGATCCGCTACCGCCTTCGAAGCGGGCGCGGCGGCGTGGCGGCTGGTCATAGCCGCAGCTGTTGGAGCTGTCGCCGGAGGAGGAGCCGCCGTAGCTGGATGAGCCGCGGCCAGCGCTGAGGGCGAGGCCACCTTCATCCTCGTCACGGCCGTCGCCAAGGCCGAGTACCTTGTCACCGTTGTTATCCTCGGGGCAGCACCTGACACGGCGACCATCTTCCCCGAATACCCGCACGTAGAGGGTCGCGCCGCCGTCGTACTTGAAGTGGAGGGTACACCGCCTGCCCAGGCTGCGCGCGTGGGAAAACATTTGCCAGCCGCGGGCCAGGGCTGTGTTGCCTGCGACGGAGACTTCCACCGTGACCCATGAAGCCTTGCTGCAGTAGCCATCCGCCTGCAGCTAGAGACTGCCTGGACTTGCGGCCGGCAGTTTGCCGGCAAAGAACAGCGGGAGCTGAAGCCAGGTGTCGGCCGGGTTCTTCGACCATACGATGAACTTCGGCAGCACCTCCGCTAAGTGGAAGCATGGCCGGGGAGGCCGCGCAACCATGGTGCGCCTCACTTCATCGGCAGGACTGCCACGACCTAGGAAACTCCCACCGCGCGAGGAGGTGCCGCCACGACCGCGGGTGGCCAAAGTAGGGGTTGCGGCATGCTTACACGGGCGACCATGCCCCTCTTGGGTGGCGGTGAGCTGGGCCCCTCCTGGCGGGCCTTCCCCTTTTCTGCGGCCGAGAACCTCTTCACCAGTGCCATAGGTGTCGCTACTAGTAGTGAAGCAAGATAGAAGAAGCAGGAAAAGTTGTCGGCGTCCTGGGAACGGTGGTCCCCAGACTTGCCTGCCTGAGGCCCGTGGCGTGGCTGGGCTGGCAGGTCTGTACGGCCCATCTTCATCGACAAGGCATTCAAGACCCTCGCGAGGGGCGGAGAGATCAAGGCAGGGCAAACGTCGCGAGGTCCTCGTGACGTGATCCATGACGATCGAGACCAGGCGGGCGCCAGCACGCGCAGTGTCCTTGTTTCCTCTTTGGTGCCAAGGGGGCAAGCATAGGCGCGGAGTACCGAGGCATCAGGCAAAAGGTTTTCGTATTGGTGCAACAAGACCAAGACCCGAAGGACGGCAGGACAGAGGTCACCATGGAGCCCAGGACAGCATCATCACCAGAGCCTTTGGCAGGTGAAGACCACCTTTTGTCAGGATAACTTGTACTAGCTGTCCCCTTTCAAATTGGCCGGTGTTGGATCCCTTCCCGCTCAACATATAGGGAGAGGACTAGGGCCTATATAAGTAGAGCCAGCCCCACAGAGAAAGAGGAGACGGGAGAAAAGGAGACTTGGGCAGATCCAAGATCATCTCACCCACACTAGTTCACCGAGCACAAGAACACCTCAACCTTAGGAGGCTCTTCTTCCCCTTGTAACAGTTCTTCATCAGCCCAAGAGGCAATCCACCACCACACTGAAGTAGGGTATTACACCACAATGGTGGCCCGAACGAGTTTAAATCTTGTGTCTTTCTGTGTTGTGAGTTCATTGAGTTCGTCTGTGAGATCTTAGAGAGTTAGGGCGCGGATCGATAGGGAGAAAACCTTCACGCGCACCCCAGTGTTCGAACCTCAAGGATTTGCCGGAACCCGTGATCCGACATTTGGTGCGCCAGGTAGGTGTGCGCCGAAGCTTTCTTCCGTTGCTCTGTGCTCCGTTGCTTCGCCGTCTCCATGGCAGATGTGCGCCGCGCTCGTGCCGAGCGTCGGGCTCCCCTCGCCACCCACATTGCTCAGACGGCTCCCGTCGGCGGGCCGCCTCGTCGTTCCCCGTCGCCTGCCGCCAACGCCGCCACCGGCCCGGCGGGGGACGAGCAGCAAGCATCCTCGCTGCATCCCTCGGTGCGGCGGGACAGCCGCACCACCACTCCATCGCTCACCCCGACCGGTTCTTCTTCCATGCACGTCGCCCGCCCATGGATGCACGGGCTACGCTCCTCATGGCGCACGAGCTCCTGCGCTACCGTCCGGTTGACGACCTCTACGAGGACTAGCTTGACCGCATCACTGAGCTTGTCCGTGCCGCAGGGGGCACCCCTACGCCATCCCTCTCTCCGCCTCGCCCTCTGCCAGCTATGGATGACGTAGCTCATGAAGCGCCTCCACCACCTCAGCCCCAAGATGGCGCCCTGCCGCCAAGACGCATGGCTCCGCGACGCAACCCGCCGCGTCCTACACCCGCGCGCGAAGAGAGAAGCTGTCAGGAAGTCCCTCGGTCGCAACAAAACGCTCCGCTGCTCCTCGCACCACAGTGCCACGACCGGTTGCTGTGGCAAGCCCGCGCGCCACCTGTTGCGGTAGGGCACGGAACCCATCAAGACCAAGCTCCACCCCAAATTCGCGTCCCAGTGACCACAGCTGGCTGCTGCGCCTTCATCCTCGAGCTGCGTAGCGTCGCCTGGTCGGGCAAGTTCAAGCCAGATATGCCTCCTCGCTACGACGGCACCCCGACCCTGAAGAGTTCTTGCAACTCTATGAGCTGAGCATCAAAGAGGCCAACGGCGACAAGAAGGTCATGGCAAACTAGTTTCCCATGGCCCTCAAGGAAGGCGCCCGCTCCTGGCTCCTGAACCTGCCTCCAGGCTTAATCTCCTCCTGGGACGAAATGTGCACCCGCTTCATCGCCAACTTCCAGGGCACTGGCGACCGCCCCCCGGTCGCGGGCGACCTGCGCCGCATCAAGCAACAACCAGGAGAGACCCTGCAGAAGTACATTCAGTGCTTCAACAGCGCACGGATCAAGATCCCCAAGGTGGCCGACGAAGCCATCATCCTTGCGTTCCCTTATGGCGTCTGCGACGTCAAGATGAAGGAGGGGCTTGCCATCCATGAAGAGGTGTGCACGACCCTAGAGCTGTTCAACATCGCGAACATGGATGTCGGAGTCTCGTCAGGATCAGCGCCCGCTCTAGGGGCGTCTCCGTTCATCTCATAGGAAGGCGTGCCCCGCTCCCTTCTCGGGCAGGGCTCGAGGGCTTTCTTCTGGAAGGCCTCAGACTTTGCCCACATCACGAGGGAGGCGCTCTGGCACCACTTGGAGGCGTGCTTCAGGGCAAGTTTACCTCAGGTGGGCACAGGGCAAGGATCGCCCACCGTTCATGAGTTCATCACCAAGACCACCCAGGAGTTGCAAGACGTGAGGGCCATGCGCGGTGACCGCCGCTCATGCGATGCAGCTTCCCATTCAGGCGAGGATGCTGAGCTGCGTGTTTGCATCGATGTTCCAGGGCTCAACAGGGCCGCTTCTCAGGAGCTTTTCTGGCCTTCGCGCATGGGACGCTGCGAGGGCCCACCGCACAACTACGTTCGCATGCCCTTTGGCCTGCCAAGTGTATCGTCTGCCTACCAATGCAACTTGCGGCGCATCCTAGCGGATCAGGAAGCCGGCACCACGCCGTCCTGATGGAGATGGAGACAGTCCTTAAGGAATCACCTGAGCCCCCAGAGCCTCCCGAGGCTCAAAGCTCCGGAGGCTCGTGAGGAGCAACCCCTTCACCGTACACCTTCAGCTGCTTCAACTCTCCTTCGTAAACATGACCAGGTGACATCTTTCCAAGTCATTCAGCTAGGAGCGCCCCTCGGGCTCCATCATTCCCAGGCCACGTGGGTCCGTCCCTGTGGCATGTATCCCTTTTCTTATGTCTTTATATAGCTTACCTGGTTGGGGGCGCCCCTCGGGCTGCATCATCCCCATGTCGCTCAGGCCTGACCCAATGGCACGTATCTCTCATGCACTTGTTTAAGCCAGCTACTCTCATGTTCGATCTATCTATGATTACTACTTGCTCGATCACCACCCATCAAGGGGACCGCGCGCCGGCCGTCTTTCTTCAGGACCCTTCGCGTGAGTAATGTGAGCACGGCGTCTGTGCTCGGGTCTGTCCCTGCAGCGTCGATAGATCCAATGGCTGAGCTCTGTCTGGTGGGCTGGCCCCATTTACGTCACCTCCTGGGGCTGTTGGTGCTTGGCGTTCTCACACGATAACCTCAGGATATTCGTTCCGTGCATGTTGTTTGACCACCTCGCAGGTCCAGCACCGCAAACAAGAACCAAGACCAGGCGCAACCTGCGTTGAGGTAGGGCCTCGTGAGTCCCGCGCTGGCTCACGAGTGCCCAGATACACCTTGTCTAGCCCTGCCGTGCAAGCCACGTGTCAGGGCGGGGCTGTACACGCCCCGGGGGCTCTCCACAGAGGGAGCCCCCTACCCACGCACAAGTGGAAGCACCATGCTCCGCGCTGGCCGTCGACACTGCCGAGGAGCGGCTATGCCCGTGCACAAGCGAAAGCACTACGCTCTGTGCTGGTGATAAATAATTGAGGGCGGCTTCGTAGTCGTAGCAACCTCAGGGACCCCAGAGCAGAGTGTCCGGCCTCACTGCAACGCCTCCCCTCGGGAGAGCCGCGCGAGGGGGCTGGGAACGGGGGCTATGCTCGGGTCACGCCCAAGCGTATGCCACCAGGCCAGGTCTCCTGGACCTAGTCGTCGCACGCCCCTCCTGAGCCTCGGCGAGGGCAAAGGTATAGAGATTGTTTGCACGTTAAGGGGGACTCCTGAGCATCGTGACTCAGGAGCCTAACTGGTCACATAGCCCCTCACTCCGTCCGTCCTGGTCTCCACTCGTCCCAACGGCGGTTGAGGCATGCGCGGTGCCGGGCTCTGCCGACGTAGAACATCAACCTATCCTCACGTACTCTCCCTATAAGATGTTTGCGCATCAAGGGGGATTCCTGAGCATCGCGACTCAGGAGCCTAACTGTTCACGTAGCCCCTCACTCATTGGTCCACCGTGGTCTCCGGTCGGCCCAACGACGGTTGATGTATGCGCGGGGCCGGGCTATGCCGACGCAGAACACCAAGCAAATAGGAAGAAAATCGCAAAATCTCAAGAAAATATTACAAGACATATTGTGCTCACAATATCAAATGAAAGTTTTAACGCCTCCACGAGGCCTGATACATATTATAGGAATGAAACAGGAAAGCAGCCGGAAGTCACCCCTGGACACCGTCATCTGCAGGATCGGTGGCATGGCCGGTCGAGGGAGTGAGGACGAAGCCGCGGAACTTCTTCAGCAGGGCCTCCACCTGACCTTTCACGGTTGCGGCGGCGGCCGCATAATGTTCATCAGCTACAGGCTACAGTAGCTCGTCAAGACGAGCGCTGGGGTCATGAAGGTACAGGTGGCTGAAGACACACGTTAGCGCAGCCGAAGAAAGGACACGAGCCTCCGCCTCAGCCATAGGGTCGATGCCCTCCACGACTTCCTCAAGCGCCTTCACCAAGTGGGGAAGCAGCTGAGCAGGGCCATCCTCGTCGGTGGTCAGCGTCTTCTCCAGGCCCTTCTCATACAGTGACTTCAGCGCCACGCTAGACCTCTTCTCAAGAAGAGAGAAGGCCTGGCGGTCTTCGGCCAGGACCTTTGCCTTGGCATCAAGCTCAGCCTCCCTCGTCTTCGCCTTATATTCCAATTCCTCCAGTCAGCTGTGCTCCACGGCCTGCGCCTTTGTCAGCTCCCCCAGCTCAGCATCACGGCCCTTGATGGCGTCCTCGTGAGCCTTCATCTCCTCCTCCTTCGCTGCGAAGACGCGTGCTTCTTCTGCGCGCTCGTCGCGCGGCCTCTTCAGCTTGCTCTCTAGTTCTCGGCAGTAGTCGCGGGCGGCCTCGGCGTCCTTCAGCGCCGCCATGCGGTCGGCTGCAGCTCTGGCGGCGGCTTGCTTCTCCTTCTAGGAGGCCGCCGCGGCCTTGCTCAGCGATGCTCGAACGGCCGAGTCGGAGTGAAGCCAGCCTGAGGCCAGCTCCAGGCGCCCGACCACTAGGTACAGGTCTGCGCCCAGGAGGTCTTCCTGTAGCTTGGCCATCCCCGAGAAGACACGCTCAAAGGCTGCAGAGGGGGCATAAGAATTCGGGGCCAGAGGAGCAGTAGGAGTAGGAGGCGACGTTGTTACTAGTGCCTGGAAGATCGAGGGCTCCGGAGCCCTTGGGACCTTGTCAGCAGAGACAGGTGCCAGTACTTCCGGAGCCAGTGGGGCCACGGGGTCTGGTTCATCCTGCCGATGCTCCTCTTGGTCTCGTAGGAGCGATAGGGCTGGGGAGATGTAGGTGTCGTCATCTGTCTTCTCCACAGAGGGAGGCACGACCGCAGCATCCCCTTCCTCTTCTTCGCCAAAGACTCCAGCCTGATCGACCAGGTAGGTGTCAAAAAACATCAAGTATGAGGAGAAACAAGACGAAGCTCAAAGCACTTACTGATCCACCGCGACATAGTCCACCCTCCAATTGGTGAGCCTAAAACCCGAAAGCGTCGGAGCCTGAGGAGTGGGCACACAGGCTCCGGGAGCAGAAGACGGCGCAGCAGAAGGGCCGGAGCCGGCCCCAAGCGGTGCCACATCGGAGGAGGCATCTCGAGAGACCATCGACGATCTACCCCTTGTCGGGATGAGGGGTAGCTCCCTCACCTCCTGGCAGGCGACGACCTCGGCGTCGCCTGGCAGGGCGCGGAGGATGTCGGCCTTGCTCAAGGGGGAGTTCTCCCCCGTTCCATCGGGGATCTCCTCCGAGCCCTCCTCCTCCAATTCCTCCTCGCGGGACTCGTCGGAAGACACCTCCACCGGCTTCGGCGTCGCGGAGGCCCCAGTGAGCGCCGGCGGCACCAGCCCGTGCACGTCAAAGGTCGGCCTGGAAGCAACGAGTTGCTCCCAGTCCTTGTGATGGAACAAAGGAAGAAAGGTGCTCGGCGGGTACTCTTGGTTGTCCCCAACCAAGAGACGCAGAATTGCAGTCAGCTCGTCATTAGGCAGGGCCACTGGGCTCAGACGAACCTTGTCTTCTTCACCTGCAAGCTTCCACAAGGGGCACGTGCGCACCTGGAGTGGAGCAACACGCAACGTCAAGAATTCCCTCAGGAGCATGACCCCAGACACCTTGGCTGCCTTCACGTTGCCTGGCCTCAAGTCAGTCTTCATCTGCTCCAGCACCGACGACGCCCGCTCGTCAGTAAGCTCAACACGAGACCACCCCTTGTCAGACTAGGGTGCCTCCGTCGGCAGTTCCAAGCGTGGATGGGCGCACTTGGACTCATCATGACCCATTTCGCCCTGATGTTGTCAACCCTCTTCCCGATGTTCGAGATCGAGTTGGCCTAGCCGACCGCGATGAAGTTGGTGCACCCGGAGATATGGCCACCGGTGACGCGGATGAAGAAGAAGTGGCGCAGCACTGCCACGGATGGCATCACGGGCAGGTACGCCTCGCAATCCTAGGCGAAGATAGACAAGAGAAGAACGGAGTTGGGATGGAGATGCAGCGCCTGCAACCCGAAGTGGTCGAGGACCTCGAAAAAGAAATTAGAAAAGGGGGGACCCAACCCGGCGGCGATGCTGCTCGTGAAGAAAGGGAATAAGGTGCTTCCCTCGGGCTCTGGCTCGTCGGAGGCAAGCCGGAGCTCCGTCTTCCCCCTCTCATTGCTCGCCCCCGCCGTCAGCAAGCACGTGGTGGCAAGGTTTTTCTCCATAACATTGGGCGAATCGAGGGCTGGCTCGAACCAAGCCGGCGCTAAGGAGGACTTGACCTTGCGCGGCGCCATTGGTCGCTGACGAGGAGCGAAGTTGAAGCGGATCTAGAAGTTCCAGCAGTAAGAAGCGAGAAAGGGGATCTGAAGCAAGGCGAGGAAGAAGCAATGAAGGAAAGCACTGTTCGCGCCAGCCTATTTGTCAAGTCGGGCAGTTGCCGAGGCAGCGTGGGGAAGCGGAGACGCCCATGTCCAATCAACTGCCAAGCGCCAACCGAGGCCACGGGCTTTGGGGGCTCACGGAGCTTCGCGCTTGACACTTTGGCTTCACCTCGAAACCAAGCCCGAGCGCGCCTTGGGCCCGGGGGCTATTGTCGGTGTCCTGGGAACGGTGGTCCCCAGACTTGCCTGCCTGCGACCCACGACGTGGCTGGGCTGGCAGGTCTGTACGGCCCATCTTCATCGACAAGGCATTCAAGACCCTCCCGAGGGGCCAAGCCTGGCGAGGCGGACGACGCAAGACCTCCTCAGGAGTGGCCACGCCAAGCAGGCTCGTGAGGGGCAACGAGATCAAGGCAGGGAAAACCTCGCGAGTCCTCGTGACGTTAGCCATGACGTTCGAGACCAGGAGGGCGCAAGCACGCGCTGTATCCTTGTTTCCTCTTTGGTGCCAAGGGGGAAAGCGCAGGCGCGGAGTACTGAGGTATCAGGCAAAGGTTTCCGTATTGGTGAAACAAGACCAAGACCCAAAGGATGGCAGGACGGAAGTCACCATGGAGCCTAGGACAGCGTCATCACCATAGCCTTTGGCAGGTGAAGACCACCTTTTGTCAGGATAACTTGTACTAGCTCTCCCCTTTCAAATTGGCTGTTGTTGGCTTCCTTCCTGCTCAATATTTGGGGAGAGAACCAGGGCCTATATAAGTAGAACTAGCCCACAGAGAAAGAGGATAGGGGAGAAAAGGAGACTTTGGCAGATCCGAGATCATCTCACTCACACTAGTTCACTGAGCACAAGAACACCTCAACCTCAGGAGGCTGTTCTTCCCCTTGTAACTGTTCTTCATCAGCCCAATAGGCAATCCACCACCACCACACTGGAGTAGGGTATTACACCATAATGGTGGCCCAAACCAGTATAATTCTTGTGTCTTTCTGTGTTGTGAGTTTGTTGAGTTCGTCTGCGAGATCTTAGAAAGCTATGGCACGGATCGAGAGGGAGAAAACCTTCGCACGCACCCTAGTGTTCGAACCTCAAGGGTTTGCCGAAACCCGTGATCCGACAAAAGTGAAGGAAGAGATGGGTGATGGGGGCTCCGTCCCCCTTCCCATTAATAGCCAGGAGGAGGCCAACTGCCAGCCTTCATGATCTAAGGTAATAATGACCATTTTTCTGCATGTAGCCGGGACTCATCAAGTCAGGCAGTTGCCGAGGCAGCATGGGGAAGTGGAGATGCCCATGTCGCATCAATTGCCACACGTCAACCGAGGCCGCAGGTTGTTGGGGCCCGCGGTGCACCGCAATGGCCCCTTGGCTTCGCCTCGAATCCAAGTCCGAGCGCGCCTTGGGCCTGGGGGCTACTGTCGGCGTCCTGAGAGCGGGGGTCCCCAGAATTGCCTTCCTGCGGCCCACGGCGTGGCTCCACCAGTGGCCCCGTACGGCCCATCTTCAGCAGTGAACACTCAAGACCCTCGCGAGGGGCCAAGCCTCGCAAGGTGGATGAAGCAAGACCTCCTGGGGCGGCCTCACCAGGCTGGCTCGCGAGGGGCGAAGAGATCAAGGCGGGGGGCACCTCACGAGGTCCCTGTGAGGCAAGCCATGATGACCAAGGCTAGGTGGGCACCAGGAGGGCGCTAGTGCATGCAGTGTCCTCGTTTCCTCTGTCGTGCTAAAGGGACAGGCGTAGGCGCCTGAGGCATCAGGCAAAGGTTTCCATATCGGTGCAACAAGACCAAGACCATCAGGACGGCAGGATAGAGGTCACCGTGGAGCCCAGGACGGCGTCACCACCAGAGCCTTTGGCAGGCGAAGACCACCTTTTGTTAAGATAGTTTGTACTAGTTGTATCCCTTCAAATTTGGCCGTTGTTAGATCCCTTCCCACCTACATTTGGGAAGAGGATGAGGCCCTCTATAAATAGGACTAGCCACCACCATAGCAAGGGGACACATTCAGACCATCCTCAAGCACACCAGCTCATCGAGCTCAACAACACCTCTCCTTAGGAGGTTGTTCTTCCCTTGTACTTGTTCGTCCTCAGCCCAAGAGGCAATCCACCACACCACACTAGAGTAGGGTATTACACCACAAAGGTGGCCCGAACCAGTATAAACCATGTGTCCTTTTTTCTTCGAGCTCGACGTGCTCACCTCTGAGATTGTGGTGAGAGCGTGAGCTAAGGGGGGAGAGATCTTCGTGCGCACCCCAGAGTTCGAACCTCAAGGGTTTTGCCGGAACCCGAAATCCGACAGCTGCACTTACCCACTGGATTGGTTGCCACTAGGTATAGTAGCAACTGCTCCTGGGTTTGGGAGCAACCAAGGTAGGCACAGAGGACAAGTAGGCCTTTAATTCTTGCAAAGCTGCATCTGCTTTTGGGGTCCACTTCATAGGACCGGCCTTCTTAAAAAAATTGAAGAACGGCAAGGCGCGCTTGGCAGACTTGGAGATGAATTTTCTTAGAGCGGGAAGACATCCTATTAGACGCCTCACATCCTTAACTGTCCTTGGCGCTTGGATTTTCTCGATGGCCTTGATCTTGTCGGGTTTGGCTTCGATCCCATGATGGGATACAAGAACCCAATCAACTTGTCAGAGGGAACACCGAATGCACACTTCTCCGGGTTTTGCTTTAGATTGATCTTGCGCAGATTATCAAATGTCTCCTCCAAATCCTGGATAAGGGTGGCACTATCCTTGGTCTTGACCACAATATCATCCATATAGGCTTCTATGTTTCTGTGCAATTGTGGCTCAAAACCAATCTGGATTACCCTTGCAAAAGTGGACCCGCACTCTTCAATCCGAATGGCATGCGGACAAAGCAGTACGTACCACATGGAGTGATGAACGATGTATTCTCTTCATCTTCCTTGAACATGAAGATTTGGTGATACCCAGAGTAGGCGTCCAGAAAGGAGAGCAAATCACAACCAGCAGTGGAACCCACAATCTGGTCGATACGCGGCAAGGGAAATGGGTCCTTCGGGCAAGCCTTGTTGAGGTCTGTGAAATCTATGCAAAGCCTCCACTTCCAGTTAGCCTTCCAAACAACTACTAGATTTGCCAACTATGTGGGATGCAGTACTCCTCTGACCAAACCAGCTGCCTCAAGTTTCTTGATCTCTTCTGCAATGAATTGTTGCCTTTCCAAGGCCTGCTTTCGGACTTTCTGTTTGATAGGTCGGGCATGTGGGAAGATAGCAAGGTGGTGCTCGATTACCTCCCTAGGAACACTGACGATATCAGATGGTTTCCAGGCAAACACATCGATATTCGCCCGTAGGAAGGCAACGAGCGCGCTTTCCTATTTGTCATCGAGGGTGGCGCTAATAGTGAAAGTACCATCAACGCCAACCAGCCCTGCCGAGACCTTCTTCACTTGGGGTGCAGCAACTTTGGTTCTCTTGCTATTGGAACACTCCGGCATGTCGGCAATGGGTGATGTGCACTCGGTGGGGGCATGCTTCACGGACTCTTTGCCGGAGCTCCTATAATCCCTCTTCTTTCCTTTACTTTCCTTGACGGGAACTGTTGTTGTCGCTGCATCTGCCGCAAATGCGTCCCGGTACATTTTGTCCACACAAATAATTGCATCCTTCTTATCTGATGCGATGGTGATGACTCCCGGTGGCCCAGGCATCTTCAAGGTGTTGTAGGCATAGTGGGATGCTGCCATGAACTTAGCCAGGGTCGGGCGTCCAAGAACCCATTGTACGGCAGGGGGAGATGAACCACATCAAACACAATCTTCTTAGTCCGGTAGTTCAGTTCTCCCCCAAACGTTACCAGCAACGTGATCTTTCCCTTAGGATGGCTCCTGCGGGATTATGTCCTTGAAACATGCCAGTAACCTCTAGCTCTTCCTCTAATATCTGAAGTCTGCTGATGACTGCTGGGGAGATCAGATTCAACCCTGTCCCACTATCCACCAATATCTCTGTGACCTTGAGGTTGTGAATTGTTGGGGAGACCAACAACGACAAGTGCCCTACAGGAGTGGTACGACTAGGATGGTCCTCCTCATGAAAGATGATGGGTGTGCTGGGCCATTTGAGCGGCCTCTGGCCCTCTGGCGCTGGTTCCACGACATTGACTTCTCGTGCCCACCGTTTAAGCTGGCGGTGAGAAGTGTGCAGAGATGCACCTCCCTCAATGCACAGGGCGTCCGTGGCCTTCTGGAACTCCTACACACCGGTTTCCCCTTCATCCCCTCCATCACTCTCATCATCACAGGTTACCTTCTCTCGACCTTTGGCGGGCTTTCCTTGGCTCCGAATGGGTTGGCCAGGGCAATTTACATCACCTGCTCGGCCCTTACCACAAGAAACATTCTGACCTTTTTCCTTATCATGCTTCTCATAGTTTGCTCTCTGTTTCTTGACAAGCTGCTCAACCTGGTAACACTCTTGAAGGTCACGGCCCTTGGTCTGATTAATCTTGCAGTACAGCCCACCACCTTTCCCAGCTTTCTCGGCAGCAGCGGCTTCCCGATAGTCAGTGCACACGACAGCTTCCTTGTCAGGGGCCTCAGCTTTGGCCTTCTTGCTGGTACTAGGCGTACCCGATCCTTCAATAGTCATCACTTCCTTATCTTTCTGCTTCTTATTGTGCTTCTTGCTCTTGTTCTGATTAGTTGATTCATCCTCATCCTCTGAATCAACATTTGTGCAATCTTCCTCTCCGGACAACTTCCTTCCATCCTCCATCCGAGCACACTTATCTACCATAGTGTAAAGCTCCTTCATAGTCTTGGGAAACCGTATGTTCATTTTGGAACAAATACGACAATTGCGCACATTGGACTGGAAGGCAGCTATTACGGCTGCCAGATGGATATTTGGGATATTCCTATGAACTTTGCTGAATCTCTGTAAATACTTATGGAGGGTTTCTCCTTCCTTCTGTAGGAGAAGCTGCAAGTCGTTGCGTCTACCGGTGTCAGGACCCCGATTCTAAGTCACACCGATCTAGCCTGTAACACCTCATATCACTTTGCGGCCTCACGCACGGTGTTCCCACGGTGTCGCCTTACCATGACCCGGAACCGTTTGCGCCTTTTGGCTCACGTATATGATAGTGTCGCTAGCATCCATATGACAGAGAACCCGGGCCGACATGACTAGTCATGAATCCAAAGTGGCACTAACTTATGGGGACAGGCATACATGAATCAACATCGAGCATGTCGGTCAGCAGCGTGCGAATCCGGGCTATTGCACTGGGCTAACAGGACTCCGGTGAACCGGGCTGTAGCAGGCTAGGCAGGACTCCGGATGTCACCGCGTGACATTTCCCCGAAGGGACAGACACAGGAACGAAGTGAATCACATGCCGGCCAGTCAAGTGTTCCGGAGTAGTAGTGCTGGGCTAGCAGGACTCCGGTGAACCGGCTGTAGCGGACTACTATGTCTCATGGAAGCACAAGACTACATTTCCCCATAAGAGAGGCTACCAAGGATAAACAACTAGGTTGTCGAATCCCACACATACCTAGCATTTCAATCATACACACAATATGCTCGATATGTGTAAATACAACATGGCATCACAACATAACTCTACGACTCAAGTATTTATTCATTAGGTTCCAAGGAGCGAGATATTACAAACATGGGTCTCATGACCCAACATACAGAGCATACAAGCAACAAGCACATGCGGAAGCTTAACTTGTCTGAGTACAGACAACTAAAAGTGAAGAAGGCTGAGCAGCCTGACTATCTACCAGACCCTCCCAAGGTACAAGATCGTAGCTGAGGTAACAAGCTAAACATCGAAGTCCACGTGGAACTACTAGCGAGACTGAAGTCTCTCTGCAAAACATAAAATAAGCAAAGTGAGTACAAATGTACCCAGCAAGACTTACATCAGAACTAACTACATATGCATCGGTATCAACAAAGGCGGTGGTGGAGTTTAACTGCAGCAAGCCAGCTTTGACTCAGTGGCTAACCTGGACTACGACTGCAAGTAACTCTTTTGAGGTGGCGCACACGAGTCCACAAATTCACCATATCAATACACCACCATGGATCCGCTCCCGTCTGCATACGAGAACGCCATCCATAGCACTCACACTTATCTTGCGCATTTTTGAGTACCTACTTTCACTTGTCTATGAACTATGCAAGGGGTCCAAGTTTCCATATCCGAGGAATCCGGCTATTCGAATAGGTAATGATAACCCTGCAGGGGTGTACTTCTTCACACACGCTCTTGCCACTTACCACCATGTACACTTCGTGTATCTTGGCAACCTTCAAGTGGAAGCCTAGCGAGGGAGTCAGCCACGACCTGACTAACCAACAAGTCTCTAGTCCAGGTTTATCGCCTATTCGGGTTCCATCCGCAAGGAGATCCGGCTGGGGTGTCACTCACGGCCCCAAACAATGTGTACAGGGTTCCCAAGCCCACCATCTGGGTGCCACTTGGTACACCGGGCCACTGTGCCTAGTCTGTCCCAAGCCCACCTGTACCGGGTGCCACTTGGTAGACTACTAACACTACCTACAAACACCAGAAACTAGTTGCAACTCCTGGACAGAGATCGAGTTGATTAATAACTCGAGAGAGCTTGGAGCGCCCGGAGTCCAATGTGTGGTAGTAACTGTTCATGAATCACAAACACAGAACTCAGTTCCTGAGAACGGCTGCAATGAGACAACCCACCATGTACTCCTACATGGCCTCTCACCGCTACCTTTACCAAATCGTGTTCACACACTTAGCTCTCAATGGTAGGACATGTTCATCACGTTCCAATTCATTCCCGATGAATCAGACCTAACTCAACTCTAAGCAATAGCAGGCATGAAAAACAAGCATGAATGAGTAGGCACAACAGGGCTCAAACAACTCCTACTCATGCTAGTGGGTTTCATCTATTTACTGTGGCAATCACAGGTCATGCAGAGGAAAGGGTTCAACTACCGCAGCATGCAACAGTTGAATCGGTGTTGTCCTAATGCAGTAAAAGAGAGCAGGAGCGAGAGAGTGGGATTGTATCGGAATGAACAAGGGGGTTTTCCTTGCCTGGCACTTCTGAAGATAGTATAGCTCTTCATCGGTGTCATCGAATTCATTGCTCGATGAACGTCTACTGAGGGGGGACAAACATCGGCAACTGAGAACGAACACAATCAACACATGTCGATATGCAACAATATGATGCATGCTATGACATGGCAATATGAATGTGTTTTGGGCTAATGCAAGCTAGAACATATTGAAATGAGTCCATTTGAACCAAATATTCAAATGCAAACCCATTTTTTGAAGTCATATTAGTGCATTAACTTGTTTCACCTAAACAGCAAGTTTAAATTGTTCTAACATGCATGAAACTAGTACAGATGGATTCCTTGAATTTTTCTGATAATTTTTCATATATAATTTATTTCATTTGGAGTTACGGTTGATTTATTATGAATTTTTGAAGTTTTGGTTATTTTTGGAATTTCCTGAATTAGGTTTAATCCAGAAATAGCTTATTGCGTCAGCATGACATAAGCCTGTGGTCAGCAGGTCAACGGGGCTGCCCCTGGTCAAACCTGACCAGTGGGACCCGTGTGTCAGTGTAACGGGGCAGGAATAGAGGCTGACCTGTGGGGCCAGGTCAACGTTGACGTGGCATGGTCAACTGATGTGTGGGGCCGGCCTTCTTAATCTAAATTAAACAGAAAATAATTCTGAGGTTAGTTAAGGCATGGGGCCCACTAGTCAGTGGCTCTAGGGTTGATTAGTTGGATCATTAGCACTAATTAAGCATGCCACATCGACAGTCGCCGGAGTTAAGCCGCCGGCGACCTTCCCGCGCGGCGGAGTCCACACGGGACGGCGCTACAGGAGGCGGTTGGGTGAGAGAAGGGCACAGGGAGGAGGCCCTCACTCGCGCGCATCCAACGGAGCAGGTGGGAGGTCGCGGGGTGGTCGGAGCTCGCCGAAAGTGAGCTCACGGCGGCGCCGGAGTTCGGGTGAGTGCGGGGTTGGTGCTGTGGTGCACGTGTGTCAGGACCCCGATTCCATAGGAACAGTGGAGGGGCTCGGTAGATCCAGGATAAGAAGGAAATATCCTAACGGTGCAGAAATATTGGCTTTGATTAAAGTCTCGGAACTACTCTTCGACAGTGTATTCGGGATACCAACGGTAACCCGTCTCGATCATTACCCAGACTAACATAGCAGTATGACCGGGCACATCAAGGCACCGGGTCAGGCGAACCACTTGGTTTTGAGCACGAGTGGCCATCTGAAAGCACAACCACAATGTAAACACATTATAATTTCTAGGGAAAATTGGACAGCATAACAGCTGTAAATGCTCAGAAAAAGATTCGAGACATCCACAACAGTTTGCAATACCACTCAACAACATCATATCAAGGTTCTGATTCAACTGGCAACATACTAAAGGTAGTAGAAACTGTACTGAGGCTTGTAACAACAATCCTATAAGCTACTACGGATTAGTAACACATGAACCTGACAGAAGAAGAGAGCCTAGTCCTTAACCCACGTTGAATGAGAAGAGAATGACTCAGATCAGAGGGCATAAGGTAAAGGAGTAAAAGAGCCTTACGTTCCCTCCCACAATCAATTCCCCTACAAATAACTAAAGCATTTCTAGACTCGACATCGACTAGTTTGGCTCAACGAACCCACAGGCAGTCCGGCTCTGATGCCAACACTGTCAGGACCCCGATTCCAAGTCACATTGATCTAGCCGGTAACACCTCATATCACATTGCGGCCTCACGCATGGTATCCCACGGGTGTCGCCTTACCATGGCCCGGGACCGTTTGCGCCTTTTGGCTCACATATATGATAGTGTCGCTAGCATCCATATGACAGAGAACCCGGGCCGATATGGCTAGTCGTGAACCCAAGGCGGCACAGACCTATGGAGACAGGCATACATGAATCACATCGAGCAAGTCGGTCATCAGCGAGTGAATCCGGGCTGTAGCACTGGGCTAACAGGACTACGGGGAACCCCGGCTGTAGCAGGCTAGGCAGGACTCCGGATGTCACCGCGTGACATTTCCCCGAAGGGACAGACATAGGAACGAAGTGAAACACATGCCGGCCAGTCAAGCGTCCTGAGTAGTAGTGCTGGGCTAGCAGGACTCCGGTGAACCGGGCGGTAGCGGACTACTATCGCTCGAGAAACACTAGACTACATTTCCCCATAAGAAAGGCTACGAAGGACAAACTACTAGATTGTCGGATCCCACTCATACCAAGCATTTCAATCATACACACAATATGCCCGATATGAGTACATACAACATGGCATCACAACAAAACTCTACAACTCAAGTACTTATTTAAAGGCTCCAGAGAGCCATACATAACAAGTTCATACAGGTAGGGTCACATGACCCGACACTCAAGTCATACAAGCATACAAGCACAAGACGAAGTAAATAGTCTAAGTACAGACACTAGAAAGCAAGAAGGCTTCCAAAGCATGTCTATCTACATAGGGCCCTCCATGACCAGGATCACCACCTGGGTGGTTAGTCACTTGTCGACATCAAGGTCTACGTAGAACCCATCAGAGGGGGCGGTGTTGTCGTCTGAAAACAGTAATTATGCAAACATGAGGACAAAGGTACTCAGCAAGTCTTACAACAGAACCTACTATACATGCTCATTCTCAAGAAGGTAGTGGAGTTATTGCAGCAAGCTAGCTTTGACTCTTGGCTAAGCTATCCTATGAGACTCCACTAGTAAAAATAGTTTTCGCTCACGAGTCCACTACTCACAACCACAATACTCCACCGGGGATCCTCCCTCGTCATCCTACGAGGGGCCATCCTCGGTACTCACACTTATCTTGAGTCTTTTAGTAGTAACGATTAACTTGTCTATGAACTGTATAGGCAACCAAGTAGTCCTTCACCGCGGATGCGGCTATTCGTATAGATGATGTTAACCCTGCAGGGGTATACTTCTTCATACACGCTTTCACCACTTACCGCTGTTTACACGACATGTACTCGGCAACCTTCAAGCGGAAGCCCAACGAGGGTGTCGGCCACGGCCTACCTAAACACTTAAGTCCCTTGTCCAGGTTTATCGCCTATCAAGGTTCCATCCGCAGGGAGCCCGGCCGAGGTTTCCACATACGGCCCCGAACGATGTGAACAGGGTCCCGAGACGCCAAACGGGTGCCCGGCATACCCGGCCACGGTGTATCTACCGCAACATAGCCCACCCCTAGGGTCAGCGCTACGCACGGCCGCCAACACATAACCTACAAACACCATAAACTATTTGCAACTCATGGACAGAGTACTAGGGTGATTAGGAAGCCGAGAGGGTCAATTAAGGATCCCAATGCATGGTAGTAGCTAATTCTTAAGATCACACATACAGATCTCAGTTCTTAGGGACGGCCTCAATGAAACAACCCACCATGTACTCCTACATGGCCTCTCATCGATACCTTTACCAATTCATATTCAACACATCCCTCACATTACCGACATAAACATTTCACTCTAGCCCATCACCCAGATGAACCAGACCTGACACAACACTAAGCATAGCAGGCATAGCAAGGTAGGAAACACAAACATGGCTCAATCAACTCCTACACATGCTAGTGGGTTTCATCTAGTTATTGTGGCAATGACAGGTCATGCAGAGGATAAGGGTTTAACTACCGTAGCACACAGCAGTTTAAATCGCGTTGTCTTAATGCAAGCGAGAACATGGGTTGTATTGGAATGATCAATGGGTTGCTTGCCTAATGTAGTGGTAGTAGGGTACTGCCCTTCAGACGGATACTCGGGGTTATCCTCGGAGGCAGAACCTACCACGAAAGACAGACCGAAACATAATCAACACAGGACGATATGCAACAATATGATGCATGCCATGACATGGTAGAAATGAATGTGTCTTGGCCTAATGCAAGCTAAAACAAGATTGAATGAACTCATTTGAATCAAAGATTCAAATGTTAGCTCATTTAACATGGCCTTATTAGTGCATTATTGTATTCTGCTTAACCAGCAAGGTTAACTTGTTTTGTCATGCATGAAACCATTACAGATGGATAGATTGAATTTTTCTGATCATTTTTCATATATAAATTGTTTGATTTGGAGCTATGGTTGATTTTCTATGATTTTTAGAAGTTTTGGCTATTTTCTGGAATTTCCTATATAAGAATAATTCCAGTAATCGAATTAATGCTTCGGCATGACATAGGTGTGATGTCAGCGGGTCAACTGGGTCGGCCAGGTCAAACCTGACTGGTGGGACCTGTCTGTCAGTGACTCAGCTAATTAACAGAATTAAATTAACACTAATTAACTGTCAGTGGGGCCTGGGCCCACATTTCAGTGACTAAACTAATTAAAATTAGTTAAAACTAATCCTAAACTAATTAGCAGGCCGACCCCATCTGTCATAGACTTAGGGGGGGTCAACCTGGGCCCACACAGGGTCAAATAGGGTCAACTCGCCGGCGTCTAGCCGCCGGCGAGGCCAGACGCGGCGGAGCAGCGCCGGATTTGCACTCCGGCGACCAAAAGGACGGCGGAGACTATCTACGTGATGCGGGGTGGAAGCCACGTCGAGTGGTGGCAGTGGGTGGAGCTGGGGTGGCCGGAAACGTCACCGGCGACGAGTTTGGCGGCAGCCGGAGCTTGGGTAAGGTTGAACTAGTCGCTAGGGGGCACGGGGAGGCGCGTGGTTTGGTGCGTTGAGCTCCTGGAGGTGCGGTAGGACTAGTGGACAGGGTGGCACGGCCATTGGGTGGCCGGAGCCTCGTCGGCGACGAGCTCCGCGGTGGTGCGTGCGGGTGAGCTACGTGCGGTCGCTACGGGGCTCGAGAGAGAGGACGGAGAGGGTGGGGAGGTGGCTGAGCTCACGGGCGTCAGGGATGAGCTGATGCGGCGGGGATGGCGAAGGGGGTCTCCGGTGGCCGGAGTTGAGGACGAGCTCGGTGCAGCGTCTCCGGGGCGAGCGAGCGCTTCGGGCTCGGCCTACTCGATGTAGTCGACGACGGCAGAGCTTCCTGGCACGACGAGGCAACGAATGGACGGCGGTGGTTGCGGTGGAGCTTGTCGGCGGCGACGGCTGTGCTAGGCAGGGAGATGGGGAGAGAGTCAGAGAGGGGGACAGGCCACGGGGAGAGTGGGAATAAAGAGAGGGAGACGTGGGGGTCGGCGTGGCACTCGTAGACGCCTCCAGGGCGTCGGCGGAAGCAGGAGGTGGCCGGCGTGTGGCCACGGCGCCGGCCACGCGCTCCTCGTCCTCCTGGCGAGAGGAGGAGGACGACTGGCAAGAGCCAGTGGACTAGGCCGAGCCGGGTGGGATGGTGGGTTGCGCCAGGTAAGTCTCTATTCTTTCTTTCCTTTTCTGTTTTTTTATTTATTGTATTATTTTTGTAACTTCAGGGCTTTATTGAAAATGCCAGGGCATTACCATAAATCATAAAATTAATCATGGCCACTGCTTAGAATATATCCAACAGCAAACATTTTAGTTTATGATTATTTGAGCATTTAAAATATTTTATAGCATTTAAATGCCCAAATGCAAATACTATAAGGATTAATCCAATGACCTTAGATGTCCTAGAAAAATGTGCACCATTTTTGTCAAAGGTTTTAACCCAAAACAAAAAAGGGTGGGCTTTTTAGAAGGGCATTTCAGGTTCATTGAAAAAGTTTTTAGTAAACCCTAGTTGTTCCAGGGGGGTGCTGGGGGTTCTGTCATCCCCATTTCAAATTTAAAAGGAATTTAAACATGATGCACACTCTAATACTTGAACTAGCTAGGGTGTGACAACGTGAGGGCGAGTTAGAGTGTGCGTTAGGCTCCTGGTGGCTTACTGAGCGCGGTGACGCACTCCGAATCGAACTCAAGCGGCTGCGGTGACGGCGGCGACATGGCCGACGGCGAGGAGCGCTCGGGCTCAATGGAGCCCGCGGTTAGAGGAGGAAATTGGCAGAGGGAAGAGAGGGGTTCGGTGTGGAGGCTCACAGCGAGGCTAATGAGCACGAGGGGGAGGTCGGGGACGCCCGGTAGCTCCCGAATCAACGGCGAGGTAGCCGGCGGTCGGAGGTTGAGGATGAGCTCGGGGACAACGTGATGGTGAGGTTGAAGGGCTCCCAGGGTTGTTTTGTTCTTCTCGTCGACGTGCGGAGCCGCGGCGGAGTCTAGGGATACGGTGGGAAGGTCAGGCGAGCTCGGTGGGCGCGTTGGCAGCGAGCGGCGGCGACGGCGGCTCTCTGTTCGGGCGAAGAATGAAGAGGAAGAGGGGAAAATGGCCAGGGAAGAAGGGGGGTCAGCACGGCCTCGTCCACGTCTCCTGGGCACGGGGCTGGGGGGAAGGAGGCATCGACACGGCAAAGTAGGAGGTGGCCGGGGCGCGCCTGCGTGCATCAGCCACGCACGCCCGTCCCTCTGGCAAGAGGAAGACGACAGGAGGAGGTGGGCTAGGCCAGGTGGCTGGGCTGGCCGACTGGGCCGGCCAGGTGGGCTGCAGGTGAGACCAGGTGAGTCCTTCTCTCTCACTCTTTTATTTATGTTTTCTATTTTCTATCTTTGTTTTTCTTGGATTTAGTAAAATACTAAACCACTTTATAAAATCTTGAAATAAATTGTGGGCACATACATGATTATTCCCAACATCCCTCAACCACTTTTCAGAATTATTAGAGCATTTAAAATATTCATAGAATTTAAATGCCCCAATTCAAATACAATATGAGTTAATTCAAAAATCCATAAATGGCCAAGAAATATGCTCATCATTTTTGGCAGAGGTTTTCACCTTTATCAAAAATCATGAACATTTCCAAAGGCATTTTGGGTTCATTGAAGATTATTTTAGGTTGAACCTATTTGATTTGATCTGGTGCTAGGGTTTGAACAATCCCCATTTCAAGTTTAAAAGAAATTTACACATGATGCAGCAACCAAGCTAGTCCAAGTGCATGGCAAGGCTAGGGATGTTACAACCGGGTTCTTGATGGCCGCCCGTGAAGGCGCCAATGAACTCATGGCATAGGTCAGCCCATGATGAAATGGAGTTCTCTAGTAGGTGCATTAGCCAAGACCTCACATTGGACTTGAGGGCCAAATGGAAGTAGTTGGCAAACACTTTGTCATCTCTTACCATGGCAGCTTGAACATCGATGGTGTAGATGCTCAGGAACTCTATTGGGTTCAATCTCCTGTCGTACTTCTCGGGTATCCCTGGCTTGAATGTGCGAACGGATGGCCAACGAACTTGCCGCAGCTCATTAGTAAAGGCAGGGCAGCCAACCTCGAAAGGTAGGAACCCGCCAATACCGAGCGCAGGCTCATCAATGTCAGGGCCACCGGACCCGTCGGTCCGGCGGAGGTCATCACGGTGTTGATCGATGACAACGCGCGTGTCTCCTCTCTGCTATCCTCCGAGGCCCGTCGTTGGCCTGGACTTGCTTGAGGGTCATAAGAGGCCATCGAGACGTCGTCGGGGTCTTGATTCTGCTGTGCTCGCGCTGGCTGCCGTGGCGGGGACTGCACCATGGGGATGGCCCTTTCCGCGCGATCAGCAGCACGAGCTATCGTTGTCGCTTGGGAGGTCATGGTGGGCCAGCTCACCGTGAGCCCCCGGCTTCGGCGAAACCGAGCAGATTTTGGATGGTGGCACGCCACTCGTCCATCTTCTCGGCCGCGGGTGCAAACTTCAGCAGCAGCTGAGCCCACGCCATGGCCTCCAAATCCGTACTTGGCATGGATAATGGCGAAGTCGATCGTACCGTTGCTCGGCTCCTGCCGGTGCCAGCAGCGGCAGCACTGTGCCCCCGCTGCTGTTGAGAGTCGACCACTTGGTCATGGTGTGGTAAAGGCGCTCGGTGGCCAGCGGCTATGTCGGGCATAGCGGCTTGGTCGACCTGTTTCGGAGGGGGTGCACGCACGGTGGCTGCACCCATGGTGCGAGCGGCCGGAGGGCGGCGATTCTCCCCGGTCCTGGCGTCATTGATGAGGTTGTGCCCGTCGGCGGGGGAAAGGGGTGTAGATTGAGTAACCCCTTCACCCGTACCTTGGGGGTGTGTCCATCAGGGTGTTGTTGATGCTGCTCTCCTTCGGTGCCTCCTACTCCTGCGTCGGCCGCGGGGGAAGTGGTGACGGTGCCGCTTGCTCCGACTACTCCCCCAGCAGTGTCTTCATCCTCGTGTGCCTCTGCGCCCCCAGCAGCGCTGGAGGCCTTGGGTGGCGGAACCCTCGAGGTGGATGGGTGAGCCAAAGGATCAGGTTTCTTCTTGGGCGCCATGGTCGATGGCGTCGTCGAAGATGAAGATGGTGATGAAGTTGACGCGCTGCACACGCCTTCAGGTTCGCGCAAGCGAGCCCCCTACTTGGCGTGCCAAAGATGTCATGGGAAACCATGGCCACCTATGGGACCAGGAGGCCCCTTGTTGGTCCGCCAGGGGGCGACGCATTACGCAAAGAGCAAACGAGCGTGGGGCAGCACGTCAGAGATCACACAGGCAATATTACCCAAGTTCAGGCCATCGTGAGGCGTAAAACTCTACTCCTGCTTTGGTGGATTGATGGTGAAAAGGTAGTGGCCAAGCGTAGTACACTTGCCTGACAGGTTTCCTGGTGTCTACTACACAGCCTTCTTCTTGTAGACGTTGTTTGGACTCCAAGTGCAGAGGTTTGTACGACAGTAGCAAATTTCCGTCAAGTGGATGACCTAAGGTTTATCAATCCGTAGGAGGCGTAGGATGAAGATGGTCTCTCTCAAGCAACCCTACAACCAAATAACAAAGAGTCTCTTGTGTCCCCAACACACCCAATATAATGGTAAATTGTATTGGTGCACTAGTTCGGTGAAGAGATGGTGATACAAGTGCAATATGGATGGTAGATAATGGTTTTTGTAATCTAAAAATATAAAAACCAGCAAGGTAACTGTCAGGACCCCGATTCCAAGTCACATCGATCTAGCCGGTAACACCTCATATCACTTTGCGGCCTCACGCACGGTATCCCACGGGTGTCACCTTACCATGGCCCGGGACCGTTTGCGCCTTTTGGCTCACGTATATGATAGTCTCGCTAGCATCCATATGACAGAGAACCCGAGCCGACATGGCTAGTCATGAACCCAAAGCGGCACAGACCTATGGAGACAGGCATACATGAATCACATCGAGCATGTCGGTCATCAGCGATTGATTCCGGGCTGTAGCACTGGGCTAACAGGACTCCGGGGAACCCGGGCTGTAGCAGGCTAGGCAGGACTCTAGAAGTCACAGCATGACATTTCCCCGAAGGGACAGACATAGGAACGAAGTGAAACACATGTCGGCCAATCAAGTGTCCTGAACAGTACTGCTAGGCTAGCAGGACTCCGGTGAACCAGGCTGTAGCGGACTACTATGGCTCGAGGAACACTAGACTACATTTCCCCATAAGAAAGGCTGCCAAGAATAAACAACTAGATTGTCGGATCCCACTCATACCAATCATTTCAATCATACACACAATATGCCCGATATGAGTACATACAACATGGCATCACAACAGAACTCTACAACTCAAGTACTTTATTTAAAGGCTCCAGGGAGCCATACATAACATGTTCATACAGATAGGGGTCACATGACCCGACACTCAAGTCATACAAACATACAAGCACACGTGGAAGCAACTAGTCTGAGTATAGACTCTAGAAAGAAAGAAAGCTTCTCGAAGCCTGTCTATCTACATAGGGCCCTCCATGGCCAGGATCACCACCTGGGTGGCAAGTCACTCGCCGACGTCAAGGTCTACGTAGAACCCATCGGAGGGGGCGGTGTTGTCGTCTGAAAACAGTAATTAAGCAAACATGAGTACAAAGGTACTCAGCAAGTCTTACATCAGAACCTACTATACATGCTTATTCTGAAGAAGGTGGTGGGGTTAATGCAGCAAGCCAGCTTTGACTCTTGGCTAAGCTATCCTACGGAACTTCACCAGTAAAAATAGTTTTCGCACACGAGTCCACTACTCACCAACACAATACTCCACCGGGGATCCTCCCTCGTCATCCTACGAGAGGGCCATCCTCGGTACTCACACTTATCTTGAGTCTTTTATTAGTACCCATTAACTTGTCTATGAACTGTATAGGCAACCAAGTAGTCCTTTACTGCGGACGCGGCTATTCGAATAGTTTTATACCCTGCAGGGGTGTACTTCTTCATGCACGCTTTCACCACTTACCGCCGTTTACACGACATGTACTCGGCAACCTTCAAGCGGAAGCTCAGCGAGGGTGTCGGCCACGGCCTACCTAAACACTTAAGTCTCTAGTCCAGGTTTATCGCCTATCTAGGTTCCATCCGCAGGGAGTCCGGCCGAGGTTTCCACATACGGCCCCGAACGATGTGAACAGGGATCCCGAGACACCAAACGGGTGACTCGGTACACCATGCCACGGTGTATCTACCGCAACATAGGCCACCCCTAGGGTCAGCGCTACGCACGGCCGCCAACACATAACCTACAAACACTAGAAACTATTTGCAACTCCTGGACAGAGTACTAGGGTGGTTAAGAAGCCGAGAGGGTCAATTAAGGATCCCAATGCATGGTAGTAGCCGAATCTTAAATCACACATACAGATCTCATTTCTTAGGGACGGCCTCAATGAAACAACCCACCATGTACTCCTACATGGCCTCTCATCGATACCTTTACCAAAACATGTTCAACACATCCCTCACATTACCGGCATAAGCATTTCACTGAACCAGACCTGACACAACTCTAAGCATAGCAGGCATAGCAAGGTAGGAATCACATACATGGCTCAATCAACTCCTACACATGCTAGTGGGTTTCATCTAGTTACTGTGGCAATGACAGGTCATGCAGAGGATAAGGTTTCAACTACCATAGCACACAGCAGTTTGAATCACGTTGTCTTAATGCAGTAAACAAGAGGAGAAGCGAGAACATGGGTTTGTATCGGAATGATCAATGGTTGCTTGCCTGATGGAGTGGTAGTGGGATACTGCCCTTCAGTTCGATACTCGTGAATATCCTTGGAGGCAGAACCTACCACAAAGAACACATCGGAACACAATCAACACATGACGATATGCAACAATATGATGCATGCTATAACATGGCAATATGAATGTGTCTTGGCCTAATGCAAGCTATAACAGAAAGGAATGAACTCATTTGAATCAAAGATTCAAATATTAGCTCATTAAACATGGCCTTAATAGTGCATTTCCTTATTCTGCTTAAACAGCAAGGTAAACTTGTTTTGTCATGCATGAAACCATTAAAGATGGATAGATTGAATTTTTCTTATCATTTTTCATATATAAATCTTTGCATTTGGAGCTATGGTTAATTTTCTATGATTTTTAAAAGTTTTAACTATTTTCTGGAAATTCCTGAATAAAAATAAATCCAGAAAATGCATTACTGCGTCAGCATTGCGTCATGCTAACCTCAGCAGGTCAAAGGCGCCAGCCCAGGTCAAACCTGACTGGTGGGCCCCTTCTGTCAGCCTCTCAGCTAATTAACAGGATTAGATTAACACTAATTAGCTGTCAGTGGGGCCTGGGCCCACATGTCAGTGACTGATTTAATTAAAATTAATTAAAACTAATCCTAAATTAGTTAGCAGACCGGCCCCACCTATCATAGACTCAGGGGGGTCTACCTGGGCCCACCCAGGAGTCAAACTGGGTCAAACTCATCGGCGACTCGACGCCGGCGAGGCCCGAGACGGTGGCGCAGCTCGGAAAACGCCCACAGGGCACGGGTGAGGCCGTTCTTGGGCTCGTTGGAGAGCTCTTGCGGTCGCGCATCTAGTGGTGGTGGAGGCCGGGCCTACGGTGGCCGGAGACGACGACGGCGAGCTCCAAGGCGGCGGCCGGGGTTCGGCCATGTGCGGGGAGTGGGCTGCGGCGTGCAAACACGGAAACTGAAGCGCTAGCGAGGCACTACGCGATGCGGCAAGCACGTTGCATAGCACGGGAGGACCAAATGGTCGCCGGAGCGACGCCGGCGACGAGCTCGAGCGGAGACGAGCTTCGGCCATGGCAGAACTATGGCCTAGAGGGTGCAAACGCTTGCGAAAGAAGAGGGGAAAGGCGGCGGAGCTCACAGGGAGGTCGATGAGCAGCTCAGTGGGCTTGGGGGCGACCGAAGCGAGGCGAATCGATGAATGGCGTCCGGGGGTACCGAGGTTGAAGACGATCCGATGGCGGCGATGCAGGGCCTCCGGCGATGCGTGGCTCGGTGGGGAGGGCGAGGGCGTCGCGGCGGAGCTTCTGGATAGGTCAGAGAGGCAAGGGGGTGACGGAGAGCGCGACTACGACGGTGAGACGGCGACAAGCTTGTCGGCCATGGTGCAGGAGAGGGTGAAGGAGACGAGGGAAGAGTGAGCGAGGACGAGAGGGGGACGTGGGGGTCGCGTGGCACCCCAAGGCGTCTCCAGGCGTCGGCGGAAGCAGGAGGTGGCCGGCGTGTGGCCGCGGGCGCCGGCCACGCGCTCCGCGTCCTTCTGGCGCGAGGAGGACGACGACTGGCAGAGCCAGTAGGCTGGGCCGAGCCAGGTGGGTGGGCCAGCACAGGTAAGGCCAGGGTGGGCTTCCCTCTCTCTCTCTCTCTTTTTATTTGTTTTTGTTTTTCTAATTAACTACAACTGTTGGGCTTTAAATAAAATACTAAAACATATCCAAAAATCCTGAAAATAATTGTGGGCTCTGTTTAGATTATTTCCAACAACAAACATTTATTTCCAGGATTATTTGAGCATTTAAATTATTTTATATCATTTAAATGCCCAAATTCAAATACTTATGATTTAATTCAATGACCTTCTGTTGACCTAAAAAATTGTGCACCAATTTTGCCAGAGGTTTTAACCCAAGACAACGAGGGTGAACTTTTTAGAAGGGCATTTCAGGTTCATTGAAAATAATTTTAGTAAACCCTAGTTGTTTCCAGGGGGTGTTGGGGTTTCTGCTTTCCCCATTTCAAATTTAAGAGAAATTTAAACATGATGCACACTGTAATGCTTGAACTAGCTAGGGTGTGACAACTCACCCCCACTCAAAAGAATCTCGTCCTGAGATTTAGGATCCTCCGGGAAGAAGGTGGGGTACTCAAGTCGAAGATGATCCTCCCTTTCCCAAGTGGCTTCTTTCTCGGAATGGTGTGACCATTGAACCTTGAGAAACTTGATATTCTGACGTCGAGTGGTACGCTCGGCCTGATCAAGGATACGAACGGGATATTCCTGATAGGAGAGGTTATCTTTTAGATCAAGAGTTTCGTGGTCCACTCCACGGATAGGATCCAAGCAACGCCTGAGTTGTGAAACGTGGTAGACATTGTGAACTCTGGAAAGATGCGGAGGTAGTTCCAATTGGTAGGCAACTTCTCCTCGTTTGGCAAGAATGCGAAAGGGTCCAATGTAACGAGGGGCCAATTTGCCCTTGATACCGAAACGATGGGTTCCCTTTAACGGAGTAACCCGAAGGTAAGCCTTCTCGTCGACTTCATAACTCATAGGCTTATGTTTACGATCATATTGACTCTTTTGACGAGATTGGGCTGTTTTCAATTTCTCACGAATAACGCGAACCTGCTCTTCTATTTCCTGAATCATATCCGGGCCAAAGAGTTGTCTTTCCCCGGTTTCTGACCAGTTAAGAGGCGTTCGACATTTTCGTCCATAGAGAACTTCGAAAGGAGCCTTGCCCAAGCTGGCTTGATAACTATTGTTATAAGCAAACTCCGCGAATGGAAGGCATTTCTCCCAACTCATTCCGAACGAGATGACAGAATCTCGGAGCATATCTTCCAGAATTTGATTGACTCGCTCTACTTGACCACTTGATTGAGGATGGAAGGCAGTACTAAAAGAGAGACGAGTTCCCATAGCATTTTGGAAACTTTCCCAAAATCGAGAGGTGAAGAGACTCCCACGGTCTGAGTTAATTTCCAATGGAACACCATGAAGAGACACTATTCGAGAGACGTATAAATTGGCTAGCTGGCTAGCGGTGATACTCTCACGAACAGGTAGAAAGTGGGCTACGTTGGAAACACGGTCGATCACGGCGAAGATGGCATTATTCCCTCTCTTGGTCCTGGGAAACCCAGTGATGAAATCCATACTGATTTTATCCCATTTCCATTCGGGAATAGCCAAAGGTTGAAGAGTGCCAGCAGGCTGTTGATGCTCTGCTTTAACGTGACGACAAACATTGCAATTAGCAATGTATTGAGCGATTTCTCTCTTCATCCTAGTCTACCAAAACCTCTGGCCTAGGTCTTGATACATTTTAGTACTACCGGGATGAATGGTGAGAGGGGATCCATGAGCTTCCTTAAGGATCAACTGGCGTAGATGTTGTTTCTTGGGAACCACCAAACGTTCTCGAAGAAGACATCACCTCGCTCATCCATGGAGAAACATTTAGCAACTCCGCTAGCGATGTTTTCCTTAATCCGGGATATGCCCTTATCATACCGCTGGGCGGTTATGATTTGATCCATAAGGGTAGGTTTCGCCACCAGGGTGGATAGGAATCCTCGAGGAACAATGTGAAGGTTAAGCTTACGGAATTCCTCATGGAGAGGTGGTTGACTCTGTTGTAACATCAGGTTGTTACAATAGGATTTACGGCTTAGCGCATCATCCATGACACTGGCTTTGCCCGAGGTGTAAGTTATTCCTAAGTCGTAATCTGAGATCAAATCAACCCAACGTCTTTGCCTGAGATTCAAGTCTGGTTGGGTGAAGATATATTTCAATTTTTGGTGATCGGTGAAGATCTCGCAACGATTACCGAGGAGGTAATGTCGCCAGGTTTTAAGTGCATGGACTACAGCTGCAAGCTCTAGATCATGTGTGGGATAATTTTCCTCATGTGGGTGTAATTGCCGTGAAGCATAGGCAATTACCTGACGATCCTACATGAGTATGCAACCTAGTCCTTGTCGCGAGGCGTTGCAATAGATAATAAAGTCCTTGGAGAAATCTGGTGGTACCAGTACGGGAGCAGATGTCAGGCGTCTTTTCAGTTCCTGAAAACTGAACTTGCACTGTGGAGTCCACTCGAACTTTTTATCTTTCTTGAGGAGTTCAGTTAGAGGTTTAGCAACCTTGGAGAAATTCTCGACGAAGCGGCGCAATAGCTCGCTAAGCCAAGGAAACTCCGAACTTGCTTGACCGTCTCAGGTGGAGTCCAATCAAGGACGGCTTGAACTCGCCCGGGGTTGATAGCAATACCCTTGCCAGAGATTACATGGCCTAGATAGGTCACTTCTGGCAACCAAAATTCACACTTGGAGAATTTGGCATAAAGGCGATGCTCTCGAAGTTTCATCAATACCAGCCTTAGATGTTCGACATGTTCCTCTTCATTCTAGGAGTAGATGAGTATGTCATCGAGGTATACCACGACGAATTTATCCAAGTACTCCATGAAAACCGAGTTCATTAACCGAGAGAAGGTAGCTGGGGCATTGGTTAAACCGAAGGACATGACGGTGTACTCGTATTGGCCATAACGAGTAACAAAGGCCGTTTTGGGAATGTCCCCGTTTCTGATTTTGATTTGATGGTAGCCCAACCTCAAATCCATCTTGGAAAAGACTGAGGATCCAGCGAGCTGATCATACAGATCGTTAATCCTAGGAAGCAGGTATTTGTTCTTGATGGTGACCAGGTTGACAGGGCGGTAGTCCACAACCATTCGATCCGTTCCATCCTTCTTCTTGACGAAGAGGACGGGGCAAGCCCAAGGAGAGGAACTAGGACGGATGAAACCCTTTTTCAAGGACTCATCGAGTTGGTTCTTAAGCTTGGCTAGTTCTAAGGGTGCCATCTTGTAGGGTCTTCTAGAAATTGGCACGGTTCCTGGAACAAGGTCTATCACAAACTCGACATCCCTGTCAGGTGGAACACCTGGCAGTTCTTTTGGAAATACATCCGGAAAGTCTCGGACTATCGGAACATCCTCAAGGTCTGGAAGGGGGCTGGCATTTAGGGAGTAAAGCTGGCGCTTGGCCACTTGAGTTAAGACATTGACTGTCTTGCCCGATGGGTGAGTAAGCTGAACGGTTCTAGTGGCACAATCAATCTTAGCGTAATGAGCTGACATCCAGTCCATACCTGAGATGATGTTTATGTCCGTGGACTTGAGAGCTATCAAGGATGCAAGGAAGACAAGTCTATCAACAAGAATTTCGTTCCCATGACTTACTCTAGAAGTTTACCATTTGGAACCCGGAGTTTGAATTACCATGGAAGTGGGCATGTCACAGAATGTCGTGTTATGCAATCGAGCATAGCTCTCGGATATGAATGAATGAGATGCTCCAGTATCGAAAAGAACAGATGTCGGATGGCAGTTAACAAGGAGCGTACCAAGGACGATGTTGGGATCCTCATGAGCCTCCTCGGCTGAAACATAGTTGACATGGCCACGTGCAGTGGTGGCCGGCTTGGCGTAGAATGTTTTTCCCGCGGGCTTACCATGGCCAACAGACTTTCCAGTTTGATTGGGGTTGTTGTTCTGGGGACACTCTCGGCTATAGTGACCCGGCTCTCCACACTTAAAGCATGTCACCAAATTGGGGCGTAGAGCAGCATTAGCAGCGGGGCCACCATAGGGCTTGGGCGGTGCAAATTGCTGGTTGGGACGAGGTGCCTCAAAGGATGGCCTCGGGATGAACCTGGGTGGCAGTGCCGTGCTTGGGATCCACACCCGGCGCTTCTGAGCTCCAGAGCCGGATGAAGAGCCAAAGTCACGGGAGTGCTTGCATGAAATGTCATAATCAGTCTGGCCTGTCTCAGCACTGATGGCTTTATTGACCAACTTCTGAAAGGAGGTGCACTCGTGCAGACGAAGATCGCGGCGAAGCTCAGGGCTAAGTGCCTTGCGGAACCTTGCTTTCTTCTTAGCGTCAGTAGATACCTCTTCGGGAGCATAGCGTGCCAGATTTCCAAATTCACGACTATAAGCATCCACAGTCAGTCTTCCTTGGGTGAAGTTGCAAAACTCGTCCCTCTTGCGATCCATGAGACCTTCCGGAATGTGATGCTCGCGGAAAGCCTCACTGAACTCAGCCCAAGTAGTAACTTGGCCGATCGGGCGCATAGCTTCAAAGTTTTCCCACCAAAGGCTAGCAGGGCCTTTGAGGTGATAGGCAACATAGGTAACCTTGTCGGCTTCGGCTACGTTGGCAGAACGTAGCTTGTGAGTGATGCTGCGAAGCCAGTCATCCGCATCGAGGGGTTCTACGGAATGGTTAAACTTTGGCGGGTACAGCTTGATAAAGTCATTGATTGACACCAAGTCATTTCGTGGGTGGCGTGCAGTGTTCTGCTCAATCCGCTCTAGCAGGCGGTTAGTCTCACGCTTGTTTCTTTCCGCCTCCAGCATTACTTCGGCCAGAGAAGGCGGGTGAGGCAGATTTTCACCTCTAGCTGCACTGGCTTCCCCCTGCTCCGAGGCAGCAGGGTTGCTGCGGCTGTTGACCATCCTAGGAGAAAAGAAGACAATGGTTTAGATAAGGATGGCTCAAACTTAGCAAGGAGTGCAGAATGTAATGGATAACGCGGAATGCAGAGATGTTCATCCGTATGTCATGGTAATATAAAACTGCCATATATATACCAACGGTCATACACATCATACATAGTTTAGTACAAGCCCAGGCTACAGTACAACTATGATGAAAGACGTTACATCTCATCGGAGGCATTCCAAGCTCCTATACAGTGTTTGTCTACACCTCTGGATTTGATTACACACAAAGTCATATTCCACAAGTCTCGCATGACAGTGGAGATACAACTACTACAATACTAGTGGTACTACTACTAACTCAGACAGCTCCGTAGTAGTCCTCATAGAAGTCCCCTCCATAGCCTGGAAGTTCAACGTGACCATCCGGGAACAGACGGTCCTGAGGAGCCTGTGGACCATAGGGGCTAGGATGAGGTCTTGGACCAACAAACGGTGGCCTGCGGGGACCACGGGGTGGGGTGATGCCTCCCACATCACGCCAATCCACCATGTCTGGCAAAGTTGATCTCACAGGATACAGATCCCTTGTATCCATACATCCAGCTTGCACCGCAGGTGCAAACCGAGTCAATGTGGCCCAATGATCAGCACGGGTATTGAAAAGCTCCAGCCTCAAGGCCCGATTCTCTCGGTCCTTATCTTCGAGCATCTCGGCAGTGCTACGAGTTAATGAGTCCTCCTGAGTGGAGTCAGCATAGATAGCCTGAAGATACCCTTGCGCTCCCGGAAGTGAAGCTGGCATGTAACGGAAGTCGGTGTTCCGAAGCAGACCAGTCCGGACTCGCAAGATGGTCATCATGGAATAGGTAGCATCCTGCACAGCCATCTCAACAGTAACCCCGAGTCCATAGGAACAGTGAAGGGGCTCGGTAGATCCAGGATAAGTAGGAAATATCCTGACGGTGCAGAGATATTGGCTTTGATTAAAGTCGCGGAACTGCTCTTCAACGGTGTATTCGGGATACCAACGGTAGCCCGTCTCGATCATTACCCGGACTAACATAGCAGTATGACCGGGCACGTCGAGGCATCGGGTCAGGCGAACCGCTTGGTTTTGAACACGGTTGGCCATCTGAAAGCACAACCACAATGCATAGACATCAGAATTTCTAGGGAAAATTGGATAGCATAACAACCGTAAATGCTCAGAAAAAGATTTGAGACATCCACAACAGTTCGCAATACCACTCAACAACATCATATCAAGATTCTGATCCAATTAGCAACATACTAAAATAGTAGAAACTGAACTGGGGCTTGTAGCATCAATCCTATAAGCTACTACGGATTAGTAACACGTGAACCTGATAGAAGGAGAGAGCCTAGTCCTTAACCCACATTGAATGAGAAGAGAATGACTCAGATTAGAGGCATAGGGTAAAGGAGTAAAAGAGCCTTACGTTCCCTCCCACAATCAATTCCCCTACATATAACTAAAGCATTTCTAGACTCGACATCGACCAGTTTGGCTCAACGAACCTACAGGAAGTCCAGCTCTGATGACAACGCTGTCAGGACCCCGATTCCAAGTCACATCGATCTAGCCGGTAACACCTCATATAACTTTGCGGCCTCACGCACGGTATCCCACGGGTGTCGCCTTACCATGGCTCGGGACTGTTTGCGCCTTTTGGCTCACGTATATGATAGTGTCGCTAGCATCCATATGACAGAGAACCCGGGCCGACATGGCTAGTCATGAACCCAAAGCGGCACAGACCTATGGAGACAGGCATACATGAATCACATCGAGCATGTCGGTCATTAGCGATTGATTCCGGGCTGTAGCACTGGGCTAACAGGACTCGGGGGAACCCGGGCTGTAGCAGGCTAGGCAGGACTCCGGAAGTCACAGCATGACATTTCCCCGAAGGGACAGACATAGGAACGAAGTGAAACACATGTCGGCCAGTCAAGTGTCCTGAACAGTAGTGCTAGGCTAGCAGGACTCCGGTGAACCGGGCTGTAGCGGACTACTATGGCTCGAGGAACACTAGACTACATTTCCCCATAAGAAAGGCTGCCAAGGATAAACAACTAGATTGTCGGATCCCACTCATACCAAGCATTTCAATCATACACACAATATGCCCGATATGAGTACATACAACATGGCATCACTACAAAACTTTACAACTCAAGTACTTTATTTAAAGGCTCCAGGGAGCCATACATAACATGTTCATACAGATAGGGGTCACATGACTCGACACTCAAGTCATACAAACATACAAGCACATGCGGAAGCAACTAGTCTGAGTATAGACTCTAGAAAGAAAGAAAGCTTCTCGAAGCCTGTCTATCTACATAGGGCCCTCCATGGCCAGGAACACCACCTGGGTGGCTAGTCACTCGTCGACGTCAAGGTCTACGTAGAACCCATAGGAGGGGGCGGTGTTGTCGTCTGAAAATAGTAATTAAGAAAACATGAGTACAAAGGTACTCAGCAAGTCTTACATTAGAACCTACTATACATGCTTATTCTGAAGAAGGTGGTGGGGTTAATGTAGCAAGCCAGCTTTGACTCTTGGCTAAGCTATCCTATGGAACTTCACTAGTAAAAATAGTTTTCGCACACGAGTCCACTACTCACCAACATAATACTCCACCGGGGATCCTCCCTCGTCATCCTACGAGAGGGCCATCCTCGGTACTCACACTTATCTTGAGTCTTTTATTAGTACCCATTAACTTGTCTATGAACTGTATAGGCAACCAAGTAGTCCTTTACCGCGGACGCGGCTATTCGAATAGTTTTATACCCTGCAGGGGTGTACTTCTTCATACACGCTTTCACCACTTACCGCCGTTTACACGACATGTACTCGGCAACCTTCAAGCGGAAGCCCAGCGAGGGTGTCGTCCACGGCCTACCTAAACACTTAAGTCTCTAGTCCAGGTTTATCGCCTATCCAGGTTCCATCCGCAGGGAGTCCGGCCGAGGTTTCCACATACGGCCCCGAACGATGTGAACAGGGATCCCGAGACACCAAACGGGTGACTCGGTACACCGTGCCACAGTGTATCTACCGCAACATAGCCCACCCCTAGGGTCAGCGCTATGCCCGGCCGCCAACACATAACCTACAAACACCAGAAACTATTTGGAACTCCTGGACAGAGTACTAGGGTGGTTAAGAAGCCGAGAGGGTCAATTAAGGATCCCAATGCATGGTAGTAGCTGAATCTTAAATCACACATACAGATCTCAGTTCTTATGGACGACCTCAATGAAACAACCCACCATGTACTCCTACATGGCCTCTCATCGATACCTTTACCAAAACATGTTCAACACATCCCTCACATTACCGGCATAAGCATTTCACTCTGGCCCGTCACCCAGATGAACCAGACCTGACACAACTCTAAGCATAGCAGGCATAGCAAGGTAGGAATGACATACATGGCTCAATCAACTCCTACACATGCTAGTGGGTTTCATCTAGTTACTGTGGCAATGACAGGTCATGCAGAGGATAAGGGTTCAACTACCATAGCACACAGTAGTTTGAATCACGTTGTCTTAATGCAGTAAACAAGAGCAGAAGCGAGAACATGGGTTTGTATCAGAATGATCAATGGTTGCTTGCCTGATGGAGTGGATGTGGGATACTGCTCTTCAGTTGGATACTCGTGAATATCCTCGGAGGCAGAACCTACCACGAAGAACACATCGGAACACAATCAACACATGACGATATGCAACAATATGATGCATGCTATAACATGGCAATATGAATGTGTCTTGGCCTAATGCAAGCTATAACAGAAAGGAATGAACTCATTTGAATCAAAGATTCAAATATTAGCTCATTAAACATGGCCTTAATAGTGCATTTCCTTATTCTGCTTAAATAGCAAGGTAAACTTGTTTTGTCATGCATGAAACCATTACAGATGGATAGATTGAATTTCTTCGATCATTTTTCATATATAAATCTTTACATTTGGAGCTATGGTTGATTTCTATGATTTTTAGAAGTTTTAACTATTTTTTGGAAATTCCTGAATAAAAATAAATCCAGAAAATGCATTACTGCGTCAGCATTGCATCATGCTGACCTCAGCAGGTCAAAGGCGCCAGCCCAGGTCAAACCTGAGTGGTGGGCCCCTTCTGTCAGCCTCTCAGCTAATTAACAGGATTAGATTAACACTAATTAGCTGTCAGTGGGGCCTGGGCCCACATGTCAGTGACTGATTTAATTAAAATTAATTAAAACTAATCCTAAATTAGTTAGCAGACCAGCCCCACCTGTCATAGACTCAGGGGGGGTCTACCTGGGCCCACCTAGTAGTCAAACTAGGTCAAACTCGTCGGCGACTCGACGCCGGCGAGGCCCGAGACGGTGGCGCAGCTCGGAAAACCCCCACAGGGCACGGGCGAGGCTGTTCTTGGGCTCGTTGGAGAGCTCCTGCGGTCGCGCATCTAGTGGTGGTGGAGGCCGGGCCTACGGTGGCCGGAGACGACGACGGCGAGCTCCAAGGCGGCGGCCGGAGTTCGGCCATGTGCGGGGAGTGGGCTGCGGCGTGCAAACACGGAAACTGAAGCGCTAGCGAGGCACTACGCGATGCGGCAAGCACGTTGCATAGCACGGGAGGACCAAATGGTCGCCGGAGCGACGCCGGCGACGAGCCCGAGCGGAGACGAGCTTCGGCCATGGTGGAACTATGGCCTAGAGGGTGCAAACGCATGGGAAAGAAGAGGGGAGAGGCGGCGGAGCTCACAGGGAGGTCGATGAGCAGCTCAGTGGGCTCGGGGGCGACCGGAGCGAGGCGAATCGATGAACGGCGTCCGGCGGGTATCGAGGTTGAAGACAATCCGATGGCGGTGATGCAGGGCCTCCGGCGATGCGTGGCTCGGTGGGGAGGGCGAGGGCGTCGCGGCGGAGCTTCTGGACAGGTCAGAGAGGCGAGGGGGTGACGGAGAGCGCGACTACGGCGGTGAGACGGCAACAACCTCGTCGGCCATGGTGCGGGAGAGGGTGAGGGAGACGAGGGGAGAGTGAGCGAGGATGAGAGGGGGACGTGGGGGTCGCGTGGCACCCCTAGGCGTCTCCAGGCATCGGCGGAAGCAGGAGGTGGCGGGCGTGTGGCCGCGGGCGCCGGCCATGCACTCCGCGTCCTTCTGGCGCGAGGAGGACGACGACTGGCAGAGCCAGTAGGCTGGGCCGAGCCAGGTGGCTGGGCCAGCACAGGTAAGGCCCGGGTGGGCTTCCCTCTCTCTCTCTCTCTCTCTCTCTTTTTATTTGTTTCTGTTTTTCTAATTAACTGCAACTGTTGGGCTTTAAATAAAATACTAAAACATTTCCAAAACTCCTGAAAATAATTGTGGGCTCTGTTTAGATTATTTCCAACAGCAAACATTTATTTCCAGGATTATTTGAGCATTTAAATTATTTTATAGCATTTAAATGCCCAAATTCAAATACTTATGATTTAATTCAATGACCTTCTGTTGACCTAGAAAATTGTGCACCAATTTTGCCAGAGGTTTTAACCCAAGACAAGGAGGGTGAACTTTTTAGAAGGGCATTTCAGGTTCATTGAAAATAATTTTAGTAAACCCTAGTTGTTTCCAGGGGGGTGTTGGGGGTTTCTGCTTTCCCCATTTCAAATTTAAGAGAAATTTAAACATGATGCACACTCTAATTCTTGAACTAGCTAGGGTGTGACAACTCACCCCCACTCAAAAGAATCTCGTCCTGAGATTTAGGATCCTCCGAGAAGAAGGTGGGGTACTGAAGTCGAAGATGATCCTCCCTTTCCCAAGTGGCTTCTTTCTCGGAATGGTGTGACCATTGAACCTTGAGAAACTTGATATTCTGACGTCGAGTGGTACGCTCGGCCTGATCAAGGATACGAACGGGATATTCCCGATAGGAGAGGTTATCTTTTAGATCAAGCGTTTCGTGGTCCACTCCACGGATAGGATCCAAGCAACGCCTGAGTTGTGAAACGTGGAAGACATTGTGAACTCTGGAAAGATGCGGAGGTAGTTCCAATTGGTAGGCAACTTCTCCTCGTTTGGCAAGAATGCGAAAGGGTCCAATGTAACGAGGGGCCAATTTGCCTTTGATACCGAAACGATGGGTTCCCTTTAACGGAGTAACCCGAAGGTAAGCCTTCTCGTCGACTTCATAAGTCATTGGCTTATGTTTACGATCATATTGACTCTTTTGACGAGATTGGGCCGTTTTCAATTTCTCACGAATAACGCGAACCTGCTCTTCTATTTCCTGAATCATATCCGGGCCAAAGAGTTGTCTTTCCCCGGTTTCTGACCAGTTAAGAGGCGTTCGACATTTTCGTCCATAGAGAACTTCGAAAGGAGCCTTGCCCAAGCTGGCTTGATAACTATTGTTATAAGCAAACTCCACGAATGGAAGGCATTTCTCCCAACTCATTCCGAACGAGATGACAGAATCTCGGAGCATATTTTCCAGAATTTGATTGACTCGCTCTACTTGACCACTTGATTGAGTATGGAAGGCAGTACTAAAAGAGAGATGAGTTCCCATAGCATTTTGGAAACTTTCCCAAAATCGAGAGGTGAAGAGACTCCCACGGTCTGAGTTAATTTCCCCATTTCAAATTTAAGAGAAATTTAAACATGATGCACACTCTAATGCTTGAACTAGCTAGGGTGTGACAGTAACTAATAATAAAAGTGAGCGTAAACGGTATTGCAATGCTAGGAAACAAGGCCTAGGGTTCATACTTTCACTAGTGCAAGTCCTCTCAACAATAATAACATAATTGGATCATATAACTATCCCTCAACATGCAACAAAGAGTCACTCCAAAGCCACTAATAGCGGAGAACAAACGAAGAGATTATTGTAGTGTACGAAACCACCTCAAAGTTATTCTTTAGGATCAATCTATTCAAGAGTTTGTTCTAGTATAACACCTTAAGACACATATGAACCAAAACCCTAATGTCACCTAGAAACTCCAATGTCACCTCAAGTATCCGTGGGCATGATTATACGATATGCATCACACAATCTTAGATTCATCTATTCAACCAACACAAAATTACTTCAAAGAGTGCCCCAAAGTTTCTACCGGAGAATCAAGACGAAAACATGTGCCAACCCCTATGCATAGGTTCATGGGTGAAACCTGCAAGTTGATCACCAAAACATACATCAAGTGGATCAATAGAATACCCCATTGTCACCACGGGTATCCCACGCAAGACATACATCAAGTGTTCTCAAATCATTAAAGACTCAATCTGATAAGATAACTTCAAAGGGAAACTCAATCCATTACAAGAGAGTAGAGGGGGAGAAACATCATAAGATTCAACTATCATAGCAAAGCTCGCGATACATCAAGATCGTACCACCTCAAGAACACGGGAGAGATAGAGAGAGATCAAACACATAGCTACTGGTACATACCCTCAACCCCAAGGGAGAACTACTCCCTCCTCGTCATGGACACCCGGATGATGAAGATGGCCACCGGAGAGGGATTCCCCCCTCCGGCAGGGTGCCAGAACGGGTCTAGCTGTCGGGACCCCGATTCTAAGTCACACCGATCTAGCCTGTAACACCTCATATCACTTTGCGGCCTCACGCACGGTATTCCCATGGGTGTCGCCTTACCATGGCCCGGGACCGTTTGCGCCTTTTGGCTCACGTATATGATAGTATCGCTAGCATCCATATGATAGAGAACCCGGGCCGACATGGCTAGTCGTGAACCCAAAGCGGTGCTAACCTATGGGGACAGGCATACATGAATCACATCGAGCATGTCGGTCATCAGCATATGAATCCAGGCTGTAGCACTGGGCTAACAGGACTCCGGGGAACCCGGGCTGTAGCAGGCTAGGCAGGACTCCGAAAGTCACCGCGTGACATTTCCCCGAAGGGACAGACATAGGAACGAAGTGGAGCACATGCCGGCCAGTCAAGTGTTCTGAGCAGTAGTGCTGGGCTAGCAGGACTACTATGGCTCAAGGAAGCACTAAACTACATTTCCCCATAAGAGAGGCTGCCAAGGATAAACAACTAGATTGTCGGATCCCACACATAGCAGTACACGTCACACGTACGCATAACATGCAAGTATGTGCTGTACAACATGACATCACAACATAACGCAAACTCATATAGATAAAGGCTCAGAAGAGCCACATAGCATTAAATACAAACACGGGTCACATGACCCATCATTCAGAGCATACAAGCAACGGAAGCATTACATGTCTGAGTACAAACAACTACGAAAGAAAAAGGCCGAGGAGCCTGACTATCCACAAGTCCCTCCCAAGGGACCAAGATCGTAGCTGAGGTACAAGCTACTCGTTGAAGTCCAAGTGGTACTACTAGTGAGACAGATGTCTCATCTGCAAAACATAAATAAAGCAAATGTGAGTAAAAAGGTACTCAGCAAGACTTACATCAGATCCTATCATACATGCATTTGTATCAAGAAGGTGAAGTGGGGTTTAGTTGCAGCAAGCCAGCTTTGACTCAGTGGCTATCCTGTTCTACGACAACAAGAAACTTCTTTGAGATGAGGCAGCGCACACGAGTCCACTAAGCACCACATCAATACACTACTATGGATTGATCCTCTTCTCCTGACGAGAAGGCCATCCATAGCACTCACACTTGTCTTGAGCATTTTAGAGTATCCACTTTAAGTTGCCTATGTACCACGTAAGCATCCAAGAAGTCTGTAACCGAGGACACGGCTATTCGAATAGATCATGATAACCCTGCAGGGGTGTACTTCATCACACACGCTCTCACCACTTATCACCATATACCCGTCATGTATCTCGGCAACCTTCAAGTGGAAGCCTGGCGAGGGTGTCGGCCATGACCTAACTAACCACACAAGACTCTAGTCCAGGTTTATCGCCTATTCGGGTTCCATCCGCAAGGAGATCCGGCCGGGGTGTCGCTCACGGCCCCAAACGATATGTGCAGGGTTCCCAAGCCCACCTTGCCGGATGGATCTGTGCTTGGTACACCATGCCACTTGTGCCTAGTCTGTCCCAAGCCCACCTGGCTGGGTGCCACTTGGTAGACTACTAACACTACCTACAAACACCACAAACTATTTGCGACTCCTGGACAAAGATCAAGTTGGCTAATAAGTCGAGAGGGGCACTTAAGCATTCCAATGTGTGGTAGTAGCTAGTCATTGGACAACATACACGGAACTTAGTGCTTAAGGACGGTTCAAGTGAGACAACCCACCATGTACTCCTACATGGCCTCTCACCGCTACCTTTACCAAATCGTGTTCACACGCTTAACTCTCAGCACTAGAACATATCGTACCACTCCAATTCATTCCCGATGAATCATACCTGACACAACTCTAAGCAATTGTAGGCATGGCATGGCAAGAACACAACATGGCTCAATCAACTCCTACACATGCTAGTGGATTTTAACTATTTACTGTGGCAATGACAGGTCATGCAGAGGAATGGGTTCAACTACCGCAGCATAAAGTAGCAGTTGAATCGTTGTTGTCCTAATGCAATAATGAGAGCAGGAGCGAGAGAGTAGGATTGTATTTGAGTGAACAAGGGGGTTTGCTTGCCTGGTAGATCAACAGGGGGCACTGCTCCACTGATAGGTACTTTCGAACACTTTCCGGAGCAGGACCTATCGAGAAGGAACAGTGTCGGAAATCAAACACAAGCATATGCAACATTATGATGCATGAACATGGCATGAGTATGTGATGTTGTATGAGCTAATGCAACTAGCAACACAATTAAATGAAGTTGGTTTGAATACAAGATTCAAATTCAAACTCCATATATGATTAGTTAAATGCCATTTATTTGTTTTGTCCAAAACAGAGGACAAACATTGTTCAAACATGCATGAAAATGCCATAAACAGATTCCTTGAATTTTTCTGATAATTTTTCATATATAAATTATTTCATTCTGAGTTATAGATTATTTTCTATGATTTTTAGAAGTTTTGAACATTTTCTGGAATTTCCTGATTAATTTTAAACCAAAAAATGAAATATTGCGTCAGCATTGCATCCTGCCTGCATCAGCAGGTCAACGGAGCCGACCAGGTCAAACCTGATGTGTGGGGTCCACATGTCAGTGACTCAGTTAGTTAACAGAGGAGTTATTCCTAATCTAGTTTAGATTAGTGGCGCTGGGGCCCACTGTCAGTGTCTCTAGGGGTAATTAGTGCCTAACTAGAGGCCACGTCAGCAGTCGCCGGAGTTCGGCCGGCGACGACCAAAACGGCGGCGGCGACTCGCCGGACTTGTGCTACGAGCGGCGTCTGGACGCGCGAAGACCACCGGGGCGTAGCCCGTCGTCGTCCGCATCCAGCAGAGCTGGTAGGAGGCTGCGGGTGCGCCGGAGCTCGCCGGAGCAGAGCTCGCGGCGGCGGCCAGAGTTCGGTGGCGTGCGGGTGCAGGCTACGGCTCGGGAAAGGCCAAAGGAAGAGCAGGGAAGGGTGCAGCAGCTCACCATGGGGACAACAGAGGCGAGGACGAGGCTGGGGGCGCGTCGAGAGCGGCGTGAGGTCGCCGGAGATCTACGCAGCCGAAGGTAGAAGACAACGATGGCGGCGGCGATGCAGAGCGTCTGGCGTCGCGTGACTCGATGGAGAGGATGAGGGAGTCGCGGAGATGCTTGTGGACTTGTCGGAGGGGCGAGGGGACGGTGGGGAGTGCGTCAGCGGTGAGTTGCAG
>NC_041390.1:318447894-318459944 GCF_002162155.2 Triticum dicoccoides
GAGGAGCGGATTGATTCGGAGGGGAAAGTGAGAGCGGTCCGGGGGGTCGCGTGGCGCTCGCAGCGGCCTCCAGCAGCAGCGGCAAGCAGGAGCTGGCCGAGCGCGTGCTCGCGAGCGGCGGCCACGCGCGCGTCCTCCTGGCGGGAGGAAGACGACAGGGGAGGGGGGCAGGTGGGCTGGGCTGGCACAGGGCCAGGCCAGGTGGGCTGCATAGTGCTGGGCCTCGGGGCTGTGGGTAAGCGCCAGGTAAAATCTTTCTCTCTCCTTTCTGTTTTCTATTTTAGTTATTGTTTTCTATTTATTTCAATTTCTTTTGATTTAGTTCAAGCACTAAATCATTTTTGTTTCTTCTGATAATTTTTGCAGGGACTGAACGGAATATTCTAAAGCCCCTCACAAAATAACAGAATTATTGAATCATTAAATATATTTATAACATATATTTGCTCCAACTTAAATACAATATGAATTAATTCAAAAATCCATTAATGGCCAAGAAATATGCTCATCATTTCTGGCAGGGGTTTTCACCTTTATCATAAATCATGAACATTTTCAAAGGGCACTTTGGGGTCTTTGAAAATATTTAAGTTTGAAACTGGTTGAATTTCATTTGCTGCTAGGGTTTATTATCCCCTATTTCAAGTTTAACTGAAATTTAAACATGATGCAAACATGAAGGGCTAGCCTAGGTCATACCAGAACTAGGGATGTGACACTAGATTGGTTTTCGGTGGCTACAGAGGTTTCTGGTGGCGAAACTCCCGATCTATTCTGCTCCCCGATGTCTTTAGGGTATATGGGTATATATGGGAGGAAGAAGTACGTCAGTGGATCTTCGGGCTGTCCACGAGGCAGGGGCGCGCCCAGGTGGGTGGGCGCGCCCCCACCCTCGTGGGCAGCCCAGGACTCTCCTGGTCCATCTCCGATACTCCGTGGGCTTCTTGTGGTCCAAAAATAAGTTCCGTGAAGTTTCGGGTCAATTGGACTCCGTCTGATTTTCCTTTTCTATGATACTCTAAAACAAGGAAAAAACAAAAAACTGGCACTGGGCTCTAGGTTAATAGGTTAGTCCCAAAAATCATATAAAATAGCATATAAACACATATAAAACATCCAAGGTTGATAATATAATAGCATGGAACAATCAAACATTATAGATACGTTGGAGACGTATGAGCATCCCCAAGCTTAATTCCTGTTCTGTCTCGAGTAGGTAAATGATAAAAATAGAATTTTTTTATGTGGAATGCTACCTAACATATTTCTCTAAGTAATTCTCTTTATTGTGGCATGAATGTTCAGATCCATAAGATTCAAGACAAAAGTTTAATATTGACATAAAAACAATAATACTTCAAGCATACTAACAAAGTAATCATGTCTTCTCAAAATAACATGGGCAAAGAAAGCTATCCCTACAAAATCATATAGTCTGTCTATGTTCCATCTTCACCACACAACGTATTTAAATCATGCACAACCCCGATGACAAGCCAAGCAATTGTTTCATATTTTTTATGTTCTCAAACTTTTTCAATCTTCACGCAATACATGAGCGTGAGCCATGGACATAACACTATATGTTGAATAGAATGGTGGTTGTGGAGAAGACAAAAAGGGAGAAGATAGTCTCACATCAACTAGGCGTATCAACGGGCTATGGAGATACCCATTAATAGATATCAATGTGAGTGAGTAGGGATTGTCATGCAACGGATGCACTAGAGCTATAAGTATATGAATGCTCAACAAAAAGAACTAAGTGGGTGTGCATCCAACTTTCTTGCTCACGAAGACCTAGGGCACTTGAGGAGGCCCATTGTTGGAATATACAAGCCAAGTTCTATAATGAAAATTTCCCACTAGTGTATGAAAGTGACAAAACAAGAGACTCTCTATCATGAAGATCATGGTGCTACTTTGAAGCACAAGTGTGGAAAAAGGATAGTAGAATTGCCCTTTTATTATTTTTTTATTTTTTTTATTTTTTTGGGCCTTCCTTTTTTTATTTGGCCTTTTTCTTTTTTTCTTTTTTTGGGACAATAACTATGAATGATGATCATCACACTTCTATTTATTTACAACTCAATGATTACAACTCAATACTTAGAACAAAGTATGACTCTATATGAATGCCTCCGGCGGTATACCGGGATAGCAATGATGCATGAGTGACTTGTACGAAAGAATTATAGACGGTGGCTTTGCCACAAATACGATGTCAACTACATGATCATGCAAAGCAATATGACAATGATGGAGCGTGTCATAGTAAACGGAATGGTGGAAAGTTGCATGGAAATATATCTCGGAATGGCTATCAAAATGCCATGACAGGTAGGTATGGTGGCTGTTTTGAGGAAGGTATATGGTGGGTGTATGATACCGGTGGAAGGTGCGCGGTATTAGAGAGGTAGCAATGGTGGATGGGTGAGAGGGCGTATAATCCATGGACTCAACATTAGTCATAAAGAACTCACATACTTATTGCAAAAATCTATTAGTTATCAAAACAAAGTATTACACGCATGCTCCTAGGGGGATAGATTGGTAGGAAAAGACCATCTCTTGTCCCCGACCGCCACTCATAAGGAAGAAAATCAAAAAATAAATCATGCTCCTACTTCGTCACATAACGGTTCACCATACGTGCATGCTACAGGAATCACAAACTTCAACACAAGTATTCCTCAAATTCACAACTACTCAACTATCATGACTCTAATATCACCATCTCCATATCTCAAAACAATTATCAAGTATCAAACTTCTCTTAGTATTCAATGCACTCTATATGAAAGTTTTTATTATATCCCTCTTGGATGCCCATCATATTAAGACTAAATTCATAACCAAAGCAAATTACCATGCTGTCTAGGACTCTCAAAATAATATAAGTGACGCGTGAGAGTTCATCTATTTCTATAAAATAAAACCACCACCATGCTTTAAAAAGATATAAGTGAAGCACTAGAGAAAACGACAAACTACTCCAAAAGATATATGTGAAGATCAATGAGTAGTCGAATAATTATGCAACGATGTGAAGACTCTATAACATTTAATAATTTCAAATCTTGGTATTTTATTCAAACAGCAAGAAAAACTAATAACATAAAATGACGCTCCAAGAAAAACACATATCATGTGGTAAATAAAAATATAGCTCCAAGTAAAGTTACCGATGAACGAAGACGAAAGAGGGGATGCCATCTGGGGCATCCCCAAGCTTAGGCTTTTGGTTGTCCTTGAATATTACCTTGGGGTGCCTTGGGTATCCCCAAGCTTAGGCTCTTGACTCTCCTTATTCCATTGTCTATCCAATCATTATGCAAAACTTGAAAACTTCACAACACAAAACTTAACAGAAAACTCGTAAGCTCCGTTAGTATAAGAAAATAAATCACCACTTAGGTACTGTTGTGAACTCATTATACATTCATATTGGTGTAATATTTACTGTATTCCAACTTCTCTATGGTTCATACCCTCCGATACTACTCATATATTCATCAAAATAAGCAAACAACACATAGAAAACAGAATCTGTCAAAAACAGAACAGTCTGTAGTAATCTGGATCAAACGTATACTTCTTGACTCATAAAATTGTCATATAAATTTCTGGACGTGAGGAATTTATCTATTAATCATCTGCAAAAATAATTAACTAATTAGCGCTCTCCAATAAAAAATGGCAGCTAATCTCGTGAGCGCTAAAGTTTCTGTTTTTTACAGCAAGATCTCAAAGACTTTCCCCAAGTGTTCCCAAAGGTTCTACTTGGCACAAACACTAATTAAAAGCATCAAACCACATATAAACAGAGGATAGATGAATTATTTATTACTAAACAGGAACTAAAAGAAAGGAGCTAAAATAAAATTGGGTTGCCTCCGAACAAGCGCTATCGTTTAACGCCCCTAGCTAGGCATGATGATTTCAATGGTGCTCACATAAAAGATAAGAATTGAAACATAAAGAGAGCATCATGAAGAATATGACTAGAACATTTAAGTCTAACCCACTTCCTATGCATAGGGATTTTGTGAGAAAACAACTTATTGGAACAATAATCAACTAGCATAGGAAGGCAAAACAAGCATAACTTCAAAACTTTAAGCACATAGAGAGGAAACTTGATATTATTGCAATTCTTACAAGCATATGTTCCTCCCTCATAGTAATTTTCAGTAGCATCATGAATGAACTCAACAATATAACCAGCACCTAAAGAATTCTTTTCATGATCTACAAGCATAGAAATTTTATTACTCTCCACACAAGCAAAATTCTTCTCATGAATAACAGTGGGAGCAAACTCAACAAAATAATTGTCATGTGAGGCACAATCCAATTGAAAACTAAAATCATGATGACAAGTTTCATGGATATCATTATTCTTTATAGCATACAAGTCATCACAATAATCATCATAGATAGCAAATTTGTTCTCATAATCAATTGGAACCTCTTCCAAAATAGTGGAATCATTACTAAATAAAGTCACGAGCTCTCCAAATCCACATTCATCAATATAATCATCATAAATAGGAGGCATGCTTTCACCATAGTAAATTTTCTCATCAAAACTTGGCGGACAAAAAATATCATCTTCATCAAACATAGCTTCCCCAAGCTTGTGGCTTTGCATATCATTAGCATCATGGATATTCAAGGAATTTATACTAACAACATTGCAATCATGCTCATCATTCAAATATTAAGTGCCAAACATTCTAATACATTCTTCTTCTAGCACTGGAGCACAATTATCGGAATCCTTATTTTCATGATAGATATTAAAAAGATGAAGCATATGAGGTACTCTTAATTCCATTTTTTTGTAGTTTTCTTTTATAAACTAAACTAGTGCTAAAACAAGAAACAAAAAGATTCGATTGCAAGATCTAAAGATATACCTTCAAGCGCTAACCTCCCCAGCAACGGCGCCAGAAAAGAGCTTGATGTCTACTACACAACCTTCTTCTTGTAGACATTGTTGGGCCTCCAAGTGCAGAGGTTTGTAGGACAGTAGAAAATTTCCCTCAAGTGGATGACCTAAGGTTTATCAATCCGTAGGAGGCATAGGATGAATATGGTCTCTCTCAAGCAACCCTGCAACCAAATAACAAAGAGTTTCTTGTGTCCCCAACACACCCAATACAATGGTAAATTGAATAGGTGCACTAGTTCAGCGAAGAGATGGTGATACAAGTGCAATATGGATAGTAGATAATGGTTTTTGTAATCTGAAAATATAAAAACAGCAAGATAACTAATAATAAAAGTGAGCGTAAACGGTATTGCAATGCTAGGAAACAAGGCCTAGGGTTCATACTTTCACTAGTGCAAGTCCTCTCAACATGCAACAAAGAGTCACTCCAAAGCCACTAATAACGGAGAAGAAACAAAGAGATTATTGTAGGGTACGAAACCACCTCAAAGTTAATCTTCCGAATCAATCTATTCAAGAGTTCATACTAGAATAACACCTTAAGACACATATCAACCAAAACCCTAATGTCACCTATATACACCAATGTCACCTCAAGTATCCGTGGGTATGATTATACGATATGCATCACACAATCTCATATTCATCTATTCAACCAACACAAAAGTACTTCAAAGAGTGCCCCAAAGTTTCTACCGGAGAATCAAGACGAAAACGTGTGCCAACCCCTATGCATAGGTTCATGGGCGGAACTCGCAAGTTGATCACCAAAACATACATCAAGTGGATCAATAGAATACCCCATTGTCACCACGGGTATCCCACGCAAGACATACATCAAGTGTTCTCAAATCCTTAAAGACTCAATCCGATAAGATAACTTCAAAGGGAAAACTCAATCGATTACAAGAGAGTAGAGGGGGAGAAAGATCATAAGATCCAACTATAATAGCAAAGCTCGCGATACATCAAGATCGTACCACCTCAAGAACACGAGAGAGAGAGAGAGACCAAACACATAGCTACTGGTACATACCCTCAGCCCCGAGGGAGAACTACTCCCTCCTCGTCATGGAGAGCATTGGGATGATGAAGATGGCCACCGGAGAGGGATTCCCCCCTCCGGCAGGGTGCCGGAATGGGTCTAGATTGGTTTTCGGTGGCTACAGAGGCTTCTGGCAGCGGAACTCCCGATCTATTCTGCTCCCCGATGTTTTTAGGGTATATGGATATATATGGGAGGAAGAAGTACGTCAGTGGATCTCCGGGCTGTCCACGAGGCAGGGGGGTGCGCCCAGGGGGTGGGCGGGCCCCCACCCTCGTGGGCAGCCCGGGACTCTCCTGGTCCATCTCCGATACTCTGTGGGCTTCTTCTGGTCCAAAAATAAGTTTCGTGAAGTCTCAGGTCAATTGGACTCCGTTTGATTTTCCTTTGCTGCGATACTCTAAAACAAGGAAAAAACAGAAACTGGCACTAGGCTCTAGGTTAATTGGTTAGTCCCAAAAATCATATAAAATAGCATATAAATGCATATAAAACATCCAAGGTTGATAATATAATAGCATGGAACAATCAAAAATTATAGATACGTTGGAGACGTATCAGTTGCCTCGAGGCAGCAGTGGCTATGCGCATACGGGGGTGTGAGTTATCCAATCTTCTAACCCTTTCTATGGTTGCCATGGGCCTCCTTTTTATAGATCAAGGGGTTACCACAGTCGCAAAATAGTCATTATGCACTGATAAGATAGCAAACAGTGCTATCATACCTAACTCTGCGGGCTAAGAGGGCGCATTAAATGCACCGCTCTGTGTCACATGGTTGGTTGCCCGGCAAGGCTTGCCGGGCTATCTTGCCAGCTTCGCGCCTGCTCGCTTGACACGTCGCAGGACGGGTGTCGTCTGAGGGTTTCTCCTGTAGCACTAAATCACTTTGTGGCTTGACACTACACTGATTTGACGTTGTGGGTCGTGGTAGAGTGGTTGGTGAGCTGGGTTTGCTTCTGTGAGCCCCGGCAAGCCCTACCAGGGCGCTTTGGTTGTCTATTTCTGGAGGTGGCCTCACCCATTGCCGGGCTCGCCTGCCCGGCAAGGGAGGCTTTCCTCTTGACGATATCTTGGTCCTCTGGTTTGATCTTGGTCCCTCTGATCTCCATTTGTTCCTTCGAATCTCTGGGGTTCTTGGTCTCTGATCTGGGCGGGCGCTCCAATCTTGTTCACGTGCCTGTGCACAGTCTGGGCAACAGACCCAGGGTTTGTTGCATCAACAATCTTCATCATCCCGGCAGACAGCATGATGAGGAGGGAGTAGTCCACCCTCTGGGCTGAGGGTTTGTACCAGTAGCTATGTGCTTAATCTCTCTCTCTCTCATGTTCTTGATGGCACGATCTTGATGTATCACGGGCTTTGTTAATATGGTCGGATCATATGGTGTTTTCCCCTCTGTATCTTGTTGTGATGAATTGAGTTTTCCCTTTAAGATTTCTTTTTATCGGATTGAATACTTTTATGGATTTGAGAGCACTTGATATATGTCTTGCATATGAATACTTGTGGTGACAATGGGGTATCATATTGATTCACTTGATATATGTTTTGGCACTCAACACACGGATTCCCGAGGTGACATTGGGGTAATCTATGCATAGGGGCTGATGCATGTTCTTGTCTTTGTTTCTCCAGTACAAATCTTGGGGCACTCTTTGAGGTTCTTTGTGTTGGACTGAGTATTATGAATCTGAAATTATTTGGTGTTATTTTAGTACGAACTCTTGGATAGATCGATCAGAAAGAATAGCTTCGAGGTGGTTTCGTACCCTACAGACGATTTCTTCTTATCTTCTCCGCTAGATAGGAACTTTACAGTGATTCTTCATCCCACGTTGAGGGATGGTTATATGATCCAATTATATTAGCATTTTTGAGAGATTGCACTAGTGAAAGTACAGACCCTAGGCCTCATTTTCAAGCATTGCAATACCGTTTGTGCTCACTTTTGTTACTTGCTACCTTGTTATTTTTATTGTTCCTATTACAAGAATCAATATCTACTATCATTACTACACTTGTATCACCATCTCTTTGCCGAACTAGTGCACCTATACGAATTACCATTGTATTTGGTGTGTCGGGGACACAAGAGACTCTTTGTTATTTGGTTGCATGGTTGTTTGAGAGAGATCATCTTCATCCTACGCCTCCCTAGGTTGACAAACCTTAGGTCATCCACTTGAGTGAAAATTGCTACTGTCCTACAAAAATCTGCGCTTGGAGTCCCAACACAAGTCTAGAAGAATAAAGTTGCATAGTAGACATTAGTGAACATGTCCTACTGCTGAGAGCTAAGTGTGTGAACATGATTTGGTAAAGGTAGCGATTAGAGGCCATGTAGGAGTACATGGTGGGTTTTCTCGTTGAAACCGTCCTCAGGAACTGAGTTCCGTGTTTGTGATCCAAGAAAGTTACTACCATGCATTGGAATGCTTAAGTGCCCCTCTCGACTTATTAATCACCTCGATCTCTGTCCAGGAGTTGCAACTAGTTTCTGGTGTTTGTAGGTTGTGTTAGTAGTCTACCAAGTGGCACCTGATATAGGTGGGCTTGGGACGGACTAGGCACAGTGGCACGGTGTACCAAGCATCGCCCGTTTGGTGGGCTTGGGAAACCTGCACACCTCATTTGGGGCTGTATTGGAAACCCTGGCCCAACTTCCTTGCGGATGGAACTCGAATAGGCGATAAACCTAGACAAGAGACTTGTGTGGTTAGTCAAGTCGTGGCCGACACCCTCGCTGGGCTTCTGCTTGAAGGTTGTCGAGTACATGTTGTGTAAACGGCGATAAGTGGTGAGAGCATGGGTGAAGAAGTTCACCCTATAGCGTAATATGAGCTACTCAAATAGCTGCATCCACGGATATGGACTACTTGGAATGCTTACATTGTTCATAGATAACTGGAAGTGCATACTCTAAAATGCGCAAGATAAGTGTGAGTGCTATGGATGGCCTTCTCATAGGAAGAAGGGAGCAAATCCATAGTGGTGTATTGATATGGTGAATATGTGGACTCATGTGCACCACCTCAAAGAATGCTGCTAGTCATAGTATAGGATAGCTACTGAGTCAAAGTTGGCTTGCTATAGTTAAACACCACCACCCTTTTGTTGATACTGATGCATATGTAGCTAGTTCTGATGTAAGTCTTGCTGAGTACATTTGTACTCATGTTTGCATAATTTATGTTTTTGCAGAGAGACTTCAGTCTCACTAGTAGTTCCACGTGGGCTTCGACAATTAGCTTGGGAATCCCAGACAGAGGTCTGGTTACTTTGGAGGGTCTTGTAGATAGATTAACTTTTTAGCCTTCTTTCTTTTCAGATGTCTATACTCAGACATGTTTATGCTTCCGCCTGTGCTTGTTGCTTGTATGACTTGAATGCTGGGTCATGAGACACATGTTTCTAATATCTGGCTCCTTAGAACCTACTGAATAAATAATTTGAGTCGTAGAGCTTTTTTGTGATGCCATGTTGTATTTACACATATCGAGCATATTGTGTGTATGTTATAGAAATGCTTGGTATGTGTGGGATCCAACACCTAGTTGTTTATCATTGGTAGCCTTCCTTATGGGGAAATGTCTCCTAGTGCTTCCCTGAGCCATGGTAGTTCGCTACTGCTCTGGAGCACTTGTTGGTCGGCATGTATCCTTCTTTGTTCATGTGTCTGTCCCTTCGGAGAAATGTCATGTGTTGTTCCTTTAAGTCCTTGTAGCTGCTACGACTTGGGTTCATACGTTGATGACCGACACGTTCCTTGACGGGTTATGTATGCATGTTCCTATAAGTTTGTGCCACCTTGGGTTTATGACTAGTCATGTCGGCCCATGTTCTTAGTCACATGGATGCTAGCGACACAATCATATACGTGAGCTAAAAGGCACAAACGGTCCCAGCCAAGGTAAGACTGCACCCGTGGGAATACCGTCCGTGAGGCTGCAGAGTGATATGATGTGATACATGCTAGATCGGTGTGACCTAGGATCGGGGTCCTGACAGCTAGTGTTTTGTGAGCCTGGGCAGTTGCCGAGGAGACATGGGGAAGTGGAGGCACCCCTGGCCTATTTTGCGCCATGCATCGGGCCTGGCCTGCAGTCGATTGGGGCCCGTGTCGCTTCGCCCTTGCCACTTAGCTTCGCCTCGAAGCCAGCTCGAGCATGCCTTGGGCCCGGTGGCTACTGTCGGTGTTCTAGGATTGGGGTACCCAGACTTGCATGCCTGCGGCCTAGCACGCGGGCTCATCAACGGCCGGGTATGGCCCAGCGGCAAGGCCTCTAGGATAAGACCCTCGCGAGGCGTATGACACCAGGACCTCGAGAGGAGAAGCTCCTCGAGCCTGCCTCTCTAGGTGTAGAGAACACTATGCAAGCCTCCCGCCTCATGAGACTATGATGATGTGAGTCATGATGACCAAGGCCAGGCAGGCGCCAGCAGGCGCAGAGGGGACAGTTTCCTATTCGGTGCTAAGGGAGAAACGATAGGCATGAGGTCCCGAGGAAGGCCCCAGAGCTTCCCATTCTGGTGCAACAAGACCAATACCACAAGCTCGGCAGTATGGATGTAATCACCAAGCCCACAGTTGTGTCAGGGCCAAAAGCTTTGCGGACAAAGACCGCCTTTCTTCAAGATAAGATGTACTCCTCGTCCCCTTCGGAATTGGTCGTTGTAAGATCCCTTCCCACCTAAGATATGAGGGAAGGCAAACAAGGCCACTATAAATAGGGGCTAGCCACCACCATAGAAGGGACCCGACCCCAAACCAATTCGTCCTCACCGTATGAGCCCTCGCAAGGCTACTCATCCACTGTACTAGTTCATCCTCTACCTCATCAAGAGGCAAATCCACAAATCAGGAGTAGGGTTTTACACCACAAGGTGGCCCGAACCTAGGTAAATCTCTGTGTTCATCTTATTCCCTGCTCACATGGACTTGATGAGGCTAGGCCACGGGGTGGTGAGATTGAGGCTAGAGCTGGTTGGGATCTTCACACATGCCCCAGAGTTCAGACCATCTTGGTTCTGCGGAGCCCTGAATCAGACATGAGGTTTTTGACCTCCACAGCAACAGCTGCAGGCATAATACCGCATTCCTTGCTTAGGGTTCACCCTGGATACTCCACTAGATAAGGAAAACCAAACTGCTAAAGTTTAGTCTGGATTAACCTTGCGCCTTGTCAAACTACTTGTTGACAAGGTCGAGCTCATCATCGGAGCTCTTGAGCTACCAATTCACTTTGGCTAGCTCCGTGACATTGGCAGTCGCCGCCAAAGACAAGGCCTACAAAAAACATGTCACATAACTTAGTCTCCTGATTCAATGATTTTGGATATTTTGCCAGGTTTTTCAATCCAAACAGAGTCTCGGGGGATGCTATATATGAAGATTGGATGACCTCGCTTAAGAAATTTACTTTATAAAAGGATAACACATGGCTTACAACGAAGCCCGTCAGAAGGCCACCAAAAGCTTCCTTCAGTTCATTGTTAATGGACCAAATACTTTCGAAAACCACGCCCATCAGGGTGCGGTGTTCTGCAATGATGGAGGGGCTATTTACAGCCTCTTCCATCACGTCTGGCCACCCAGCCACAACGCGATCTCCGGTGTTCAGCGCTAGCGGTAGGGCCCCGGCTCCCACTTCGGTGAAGGGCGGAATTGACGACTCCGGAGGCCTCAGGGGCTCCGAATCCTTCTTTAGGAAGGGCTCGGATTGACCGAGCTCCCCCTCCTTGTTCACCAGGAGGGATCCCCCCTCCGGCTCTTCGATGACCGAGGTGTTAACCTCGGCAATGATGTCGTCGCCACCACCTCCCATGTCTGGGCCGTGAGGAGTCCTTTGAGACAGCACCTCTCTAGTCTCCTCGATGACCAGAGGAGGTGTAGAGCAGGACATGGTCCCACTCTAAGCTTGCTCGGTTGGCGAAGAGTTCCCATCTGAGACCTGATTAGTGGGGAGGTCGCGCAGCGGGCTGTATTATGAAACACACATATTCGATCAAGTAATAAACTAATGAAGGAAACGCCTGTGGAGTCT
>NC_041390.1:318460436-318601522 GCF_002162155.2 Triticum dicoccoides
GGGGGGCTTGACCCTGGATTCCTTTGTAGAACCTCCTCCGAGGCCTCGAACACCTTAGCGGAGTCCGAGCTATCATCGGGTAGAATCAACTTGGGCTGGCGCTGCTTCTTTGGGGCATGAGGTGCTTGTTCCTCCTCGGTGTTGTTTGACGCCGCCCTCTACCTAGTTCAAGAGGAGTCGCTCTCCTCCCCGTCCCCTTCCTCCTCCCCCTCATGAGTGGAGGGAGCATGGGTTTCCCCGGACTTGGTGTCCGGATGCCCACTTGGGTGGAGGCCCTCTTGGGCCTCCCTCATCCCGATCTTCTTCTTCTCTTTTTTTCTCCGACACCTTATACGGCGTCATAGTCAGGATTTCGTCTAGTATAGCTGACCTGGGGCCCTCGGGTAGAGGGGTCGGACAGTCGATCTTCGCGGCTTTCTCCAGCCAGCTCTGTGAATGCGGGACGAAAAGGGTCAAGCTCCTTGTCAAAAGGCACAAACACACAGACATAAAAAACAAAACTACATTACCTCCCGAGGAGGGTGGACGGTGTCGATCCCCATGTCTTCCTCCTTGGCCGGCCACTCCTTCTGGAGCTTGAGTAGAACCTTCTACGGCTTGTCGTGGGTAGTGCCATAGAAGCGGAGCATGGTGACTAGGTCCTCGGGCTCGTAAGACCACATTGGGGCAGGCCTTTGTTGGCAAGGTAGGAGGCATAGGCAGAGCATCACTTGGACCATGTTGGTCAGCTTGGCGTTCGCCTTATCATGTTGGATACACGTTTCTGCAGCACCTCCACCTCCGTCGCAGATGACAATGAAGGCCGAGATTGGCAAAAAGGTGTTCAGGGCTTGTAACACCCTCGATGCGACTATATCTCCCACGTGTTGAGGCACGACTTAGAGGCATAATCGCATTGAAGGCATATGTCACAAGTTAGGCAGTCTTCACAACATCCCATGTAATATAAATCATAAAGGGGAGATAACATAGTTGGCTTACACTCGCCACGTCAATCAAGTACATAAATAACATTACATCATCCAAACACTCATGGCCCGACTACGGCGCCAAAATAAAAGATAACCCAACATGCGACACGGTCCCGATCACCCCCAACTGGGTACCACTACTGATCATCAGGAAAGGAAACATAGTAACGTTGAGAGTCCTTGTTGAACTCCCACTTGAGTTCAAGCACGTCACCTAGAGCGGAATCATCAGGCCTTGCATCTGGTGTAATGGTAATCTGTGAGCCACAGGGACTCAGCAATCTCGCACCCTCGCAATCAAGACTATTTAAGCTTATAGGTAAGGCAAGGTAAATATGTGGAGCTGCAGCAAGCGACTAGCAAATATGGTGGCTAACTTATTCGCAAAAGAGAGCGAGAAGAGGAGGCAAAGCACGAGCGAGAAACTAGAGAACAACCTGCGCAAGCATTACTCCAACACCGTGTCCGCTTCCCGGACTCCGCCGAGAAGAGGCCATCACGGTAACACACTCAGTTGATTCATTTTAATTAAGTTAAGGTTTAAGTTATCTACAACCGGACATTAACAAATTCCCATCTGCCCATAACTGCGGGCACGGCTTTCGAAAGTTCAAATCCCTGCAGGGGAGTCCCAACTTAGCCCATGACAAGCTCTCACGGTCAACGAAGGAATAGACCTCCTCCCAAGACGTTCCGATCAGACTCGGTATCTTGGTTCTTCAAGAAACTTCGACGGGTTAAAACAAGACCAGCAACACCGCCCGAACGTGCCGACAAATCCCGATAGGAGCTGCACATATCTCTTTCTCAGGGCACACTCAGACGAGACATCCTACGAGTAAAACCAACCCTCAAGTTTCCCCGAGGTGGCCCCGCAGTCTACTCGGTCGGACCAACACTCAGAGGAGCACTGGCCCGGGGGGGGGGTTAAATAAGATGACCGTCGGGCTCCGGAAACCCAAGGGAAAAGAGGCTAGGTGGCAAATGGTAAAACCAAGATTGGGCATTGCAGGAAAATCTTTAATCAAGGCGAAATTTCAAGGGGTTCCCATTATAACCCAACCGCGTAAGGAACGCAATATCCGGGAACATAACACCGATATGATGGAAACTAGGGCGGCAAGAGTGGAACAAAACACTAGGCGAGAGGCCGAGCCTTCCACCCTTTACCAAGTACATAGATACATTAAGATAACATGGCAATATAATGATATCCCAACAAGTAAATAAATGTTCCAACAAGGAACGGTCTCCAATCTTCACCTGCAACTAACAACGCTATAAGAGGGGCTGAGAAAAGTGGTAACATAGCCAATCAATGGTTTGCTAGGACATGGTGGGTTAGAGATTTGACATGGAAATTTGGGAGGCTTGAAAGCAAATGGTAGGCATCGTAGCATTGGCATAGCAAAAGAGCGAGCAATCTAGCATAGCAAAGATAGTAGTGATTTTGAGGGTATGATCATCTTGCCTGCACAGTTGTCAGAGTTGACTGGATCCTCGAAAGCAAACTCAATGGGCTCCTCGTTAGCAAACCCGTCTCCCGGCTCTACCCAAACATGACAAACAAGCAACAAGGACACAAATCAACCACGTGCAACTCAAACAACATGATGCGAAGATGGTATGCTATGCGGGATGCAATGCGGGATGCATATGCAAGATGTGACAGGGAATGCATGAACCTGGCCTCAACTTGGAAATCCAAGTGTGCAGCTGGAAATATGAGATGAAATCGCTTGAAAATGATATAAAAAACACCGGAATCGGAGTTATGGTTTGGAAATGGCAAGCGATTCAAAAATGACACCGGCCTGCGATTTACACCAAGTAGCCATATAAATGCAATGAGATGAACATGCTACAGCACTCAAACATGACAGCAAAATACATGGCAGGGATGCATTCATGATGCTTAACAAAAGTCTAGTACTGAGCTACGGTCAATTCATCCATTGATAGGTTCAAACAAGCATGGCAAAAATCCATATGACAAACAGATCTCAGACTTAGTGAAATTAACACTTGTCCGGAATTTCAGATCAGGTAGCACTCTTCGGAGCAACAAAACTACATGCTACAGGACCTGAACATGACAAAGTAAAGCATGGCACGGAGCTACTCAAAGAGCTTAACAAAAGTACCTTAGTGACCTTGAGCCAAAAGGGATCAGAAAATACAATTGCAAGCATGTGAACATAGCAAAAACATAATCAGTTTTCAGACTTAGTGAAAACTGGCACATGCTGAAATATAACTCAAGTAGGCATGTTTACGAGCTCGATGCACTCACTACGGTGCAAGTCATGAAAAGCTAAGCATACATCCATCAAGAATACACAAAATGCAAGCTATACATGGCAAGAACAGTAGCATAGCATGCACGGATCAACCACAACATCATCGGCAAAATTGCAAACAAGTTGACAATCTGCCCAGATTCACAAAGTAGCAAAAGTAGAACTCGATTTACTTAAGCTAGGGTGCCCCATAATTGCAAAAAAAGACATGGATGGATATAGCACTACAATAATAACAAAACATCCTTACTGATCATCCTCAAAAAAGGCACGGATCACTAGGAAACAACATGAACATATGGCATCATGAGATAAACAGATCAAGGACTTAGTGGAAATGCTAAGTCCCTGAAAACAAAATTACCAAGTGCACCACTTGGCAAGCTCGTGCTAGTCACCACACACATCACACAAATACATGGGTTGCAACTTTGGAAAGATGACAAAACTCTTAACAAAACATATGTAGAACTCATGGGCATATCATGCACACAATAATCATGGCAAAAATGACAAAAGGCTAAATGGAGCAGCAGATCTGACAATTATCTCAAGTAGCCTCCTTCTAACAGCATTTCGGGCATCAAGATGAACTCAAATTAAAATGATGCAATGGAATGAAATGATTTACTCTTCGAGATGAACATTTTGATATGCTATATGCATGAATCGGAGCTACGGATGCAAAGTTACGAGGCCATGAACATGAGCACTTGAAACTTGAAATCGGGGACTTAGTAGAAAAAAACACCTCCAGATCTAGGGTTTGACCCGGCACACAAAACGAGGCGGCGGCGCTGCCCGCCGGAGACGACGAAGACGGCGGCGGCCGGGGTCGGCGGCGGCGGATCCGGCTCTCCCGCGGCCGGATCCGGCCGGAGACAAGGTCGGGGACGGCGGAGGTGCGGCGGCGGTGTGGGCGCGCGGCGCCACGTTGCTTCGCGGGATTGGCCCGGGCGGATCGGGCGGACAATGTCCGTCGGCGGGGGAGTTTGTCCGGCGTGTGCGAGGTGGCGGATCTAGGGTTTCGGGGGGAAGAAAAAGAAGAAAACGGAGGGGGTCTTTAAATAGACATAGGAGGAGCTAGGAGAGTCCAAATGAGGTGCGGTTTTCAGCCACGCGATCGTGATGGAACGATCTAGATGATGGAGAAGGCTTAGGTGGGTTTTGGGCCAAATTGGAGGGGCGTTGGGCTGCAACACACACGAGGCCTTTTTGGTCCCTCGGTTAACCGTTGGAGTATCAAACGAAGTCCAAATGGTACGAAACTTGACAGGCGGTCTACCGGTAGTAAACCAAGGCCGCTTGGCAAGTCTCGGTCCAATCCAGAAATGTTTAATCCCCACACACGAAAGAAAGCTAGAAATGACCACCAGAGGAGAACAAAGCGCAGGAATGCAAAACGGACAACGTGGAAAAAGCTCGAATGCAAGAGACGAACACGTATGCAAATGCAATGCACATGATGACATGATATGAGATGCATGACAACGATAACAACACACGGAGACAAAGACCCGCACCCGAGAAAATAAAATAATTTAACGCCGGAAACGGCAAGAGTTGGAGTACAAATTGGGAAAGTTACATCCGGGTGTTACAGGGCTAGATCATGAAAATTGAGCCCGTAGAAGAACATCAACCCCCTGACGAAGGGGTGGAGCGGGAAGCCCAGTCCCCGGACGAAGTGGGGGATGAACACTACCCTCTCTCCTGGTTGGGGCGTGGGGATGACATGGCCCTCCTCTGGAGCCCGGTGAATGACGTCGGCCGGGAGGTAGCCGGCGCGCTTCAGATCCTCGATGTCGTCGTTGGTGATGATGAAGGCCTCCCACTTGTCCTTAGCACCAGATCCGGCCATGGCCGAATTGAAGGAGTGGCTAGGAGGGAGTTCTTTAGGAGAGGTGGTTTAGGGTGCTGGAGCTCTGTAGATCGGGAAAGCAATGGTAAGAAGGAGAAAGCATACAGAGATAGTGGTGGTTGTTTCCCTTTTTATAAGCTACTGTAATGCCAAGAGTCCTTTAACTATGCGGCAGGCCTCGCCACTTCCCGATATAATTGTGACGTTATGCGCGAGTGGGATAATCGAAATCATTGATCATATCCCTTAAAAAATGGGGCACAATCTCCATATTGATGGGACATGCCAATGGAGAAACTGCCTCGAACCACGAATCAAGTTATCATAACAGTTCAGCATTTGTGACTAGCTATGACCTTTCGCCAAAAGTTGTCAGGCAAGTGTACTATTCACTTGAGCGGTATCCTTCGACGATAAGCCATATCTACAATTTGTATTCTGAATATAACCGGTTAACACATGGCAAAACTGTTGGGGAACGTAGCATGCAATTTCAAAAAAAAATCCTAAGATCAGGCAAAATCTATCTAGGAGATGCATAGCAATGAGACGGGGAGGGTGTGTCCACGTACCCTCGTAGACCAAAAGCAAAAGCCTTATGTTAATGCAGTTGATGTAGTCCAACGTCTGCACGATCCAACCGATCGAAGTATCAAATGTATGGCACCTCCGTGTTCAGCACACATTCAGCTCGATGACGCCCCTTGAACTTTTGATCCAGTAGAGGGTCGAGGGAGAATTCCATCAGCATGACGGCATGGTGATGGTGATGGTGATGTGATCCGCGCAGGGCTTCGCCTAAGCACTATGACACTATGACCGGAGGAGTAAACTGTGGAAGGGGGCAACGCACACGGCTAAGAGAATTCTTGGTGTGCCTTTGGGGTGCCACCCTCTCCCTTATATAAAGGAGGGGGGAGGAGGCCGGCGGCCAGGAGGGGCGGGCCAACGGAGGAGTCCTACTTGGACTCCTAGTCAAAGTAGGATCCCCCCACCCCCATTTTCCTTTCTCTACTGGAGGAAAAAGGAAGGAGATGGAGAGGGAGAGGGGAAGGGGTGTAACGCCCTCGATGCGGCTATATCTCCCACATGTCGAAGCACGACTTAGAGGCATAACCGCATTAAAAGCAATGTCGCAAGTGAGGTAATCTTCACACAACCCATGTAATACACAAGGGAAAGAGATACATAGTTGGCTTACAATCGCCACTTCACACAATTCATGAATATAACATTACATCATCAAGATACAAACAAGGTCTGACTATGGAACCAAAATAAAAGAAGACTACCCCAAATGCTACACAGATCCCCGATCATCCCAACTTGGCTCCACTACTGATCAACTAGAACGAAACAACACAAAGGACAAGATCTTCAACGAGCTCCTCCTTGAGCTTGGTTGCGTCATCTGCATGGTATCATCGGCACCTGCAATCTGGTTTTGGAAGTATCTGTGAGTCACGGGGAATCAGCAATCTCACAACCTCGCGATCAAGACTATTTAAGCTTATAGGTAAGGTAAAAGGTATGAGGTGGAGCTGCCACAAGCGACTAGCATATTTGGTGGCTAACATATGAAAAAGAGCGCGAGAAGAGAATGAAAAAGCACGGTCGAACAACTATGATCAAGAAGTGATCCTAAAACAACCTACGTCAAACATAACTCCAACACCGTGTTCATTTCCCGGACTTCGCCGGAAAGAGACCATCACGGTTACACACGCGGTTGATGCATTTTAATTAAGATAAGGTTTCAGGTTTTCTACAACCGGACATTAACAAATTCCCATCTGCCCATAACCATTGGCTGGGCTTTCGAAAGTTCAAAATCCCTGCAGGGGTGTCCCAACTTAGCCCATCACAAGCTCTCACGGTCAACGAAGGATATTCCTTCTCCCAGTAAGAACCAATCAGACTCGGAATCCCTGTTACAAGACATTTCGACAATGGTAAAACAAGACCAATGATTTGATCAAGCAGGGGGCTCCTAAAGTCGGGGAAGGCTCCGATACCAACTTGTAACGCCCTCGATGCAACTATATCTCCCACGTGTCGAAGCACGACTTAGAGGCATAACGGCATTGAAAGCAATGTCACAAGCCAGGTAATCTTCACAAACCTTTGGAATACATAAGGGAAAGGGATACATAGTTGGCTTGCAATCGCCACTTCACACAATTCATGAATATAACATTACATCATCCAGATACAAACAAGGTCCGACTACGGAACCAAAATAAAAGAAGACTACACAAAATGCTACACAGATCCCCGATCGTCCCAACTTGGCTCCAATACTGATCAACTAGAACGAAACAACACAAAGGACAAGATCTTCAACGAGCTCCTCCTTGAGCTTGATTGGGTCATCTGCACGGTATCATCGACACCTGCAATCTGGTTTTGGAAGTATCTGTGAGTCACGGGGACTCAGCAATCTCACACCCTCGCGATCAAGACTATTTAAGCTTATAGGTAAGGTAAAAGGTATGAGGTGGAGCTGCAGCAAGCGACTAGCATATTTGGTGGCTAACATACGCAAAAGAGGGCGAGAATAGAAGGAAAAAGCACGGTCGAACAACTATGATCAAGAAGTGATCCTAAAACAACCTACGTCAAACATAACTCCAACACCGTGTTCACTTCCCGGACTTCGCCGGAAAGAGACCATCACGGTTACACACGCGGTTGATGCATTTTAATTAAGATAAGGTTTCAGGTTTTCTGCAACCGGACATTAACAAATTCCCATCTGCCCATAACCGTTGGCTGGGCTTTTGAAAGTTCAAAATCCTTGCAGGGGTGTCCCAACTTAGCCCATCACAAGCTCTCACGGTCAACGAAGGATATTCCTTCTCCCAAGACAATCCAATCAGGCTCGGCATCCTGGTTACAAGACATCCTCGACAATGGTAAAACAAGTCCAGCAAGACCACCCGCTGTGCCGACAAATCCCGATAGGAGCTGGACATATCTCGTTCTTAGGGCACACCGAATAAACTAAGCGTACGGGAGCCAACGTAACCCAAGTTGCCAAGGGACGGCCCCGCACAGTGCTCTGGGTTGGACCAACACTTAGGCAAGCACTGGCCCGGGGGTTTAAAATAAAGATGACCCTTGGGCTGGCCTAACCCAAGGGAAAAAGAGGTTAGGTGGCGAATGGTAAAACCAAGGTTGGGCCTTTCTGGAGGAGTTTTATTCAAAGCGAACTGTCAAGGGGTTCCCATTATAACCCAACCGTGTAAGGAATGCAAAATCCGGGAACATACCACCGATATGACGGAAACTAGGGCGGCAAGAGTGGAACAAAACACCAGGCATAAGGCCGAGCCTTCCACCCTTTACCAAGTATATAGATGCATTAATTAAATAAGAGATATTGTGATATCCCAACAAAATATCCATGTTCCAAACATGGAACAAGCTCCAATCTTCACCTGCAACTAACAACACTATAAGAGGGGCTCAGCAAAGCGGTAACATAGACAAACAACGGTTTGCTAGGAAAAGGTGGGTTAGAGGCTTGGCTTAACAATATGGGAGCCATGATAAGCAAGTGGTAGGTATCGCAGCATAGGCATAGCAAAAGATCGAGCAGCTAGCAAGCAAAGATAGAAGTGATTTCGAGGGTATGGTCATCTTGCCTGAAATCCCGCAAGGAAGAAGAACGAGTCCATGAAGAAGACAAACGGACGTATTCGAACGGGTCCTCACAAACGCGATGTTATCGGAACCAACCCGAAGAAGCAACACCGGAAAGAAGCACACAACATAGTAAACAACCAACACATGAACATGGCATGATATGCGGGATGCAGTATGTGATGCATATGCATGATTTGGAAAGGAATGATTGAAACTAGCCTCAACATGGAAAACAAAGAGTGCCACTGGAAAGAGGAGTTGATTTTGGTCAAAATCGATATAAAGATCACCGGAATCGGATGCACGGTTTGGAAATGACAAGCAAAACAAATATGGCACCAATCTGCGATAAACAGCAAGTGACCATCTAAATACATCAAGACAAATAAGCTACTGCACTCAAACATGGCAACAAAATACATGGCAGGTATCCACTTATGATGCTTGACAAAAAATGAACACTAAGCTGCGGCTAATTCACTCTATAACAGGTTCAAACAAGCATGGCAAAAGTGCAAATGATAACAGGTTATAGACTTAGTGAAAATAACATGTCAGGAATTATCATCAGGAAGCAATGTTTAGAGCACGATAACTACATGCTACAGGAACATATGATGGCAAAGAAAGGCATGGCATGAAGCTACTCTAAGCATATAACAAAAGTCTCTTAGTGACCATGAGCCAAAAGGGATCAGAAAACACAATTGAAAGCATGTGAACATAGCAAAAACATAAACATAAACTAAGCATACACCCAGCAAGAAGACATGGCATAGAAGCTAGAAATGGCAAGAACAACATCATAGCATGCACAGAACAACAACAACAAGCTCGGCAAGATTGCAAAACATGTTAACAATCTGCCAGGAACATTTTATAGCAAGAGTAGAGCTCGATTGACTCAAGCTAGGGTGCTCCATAATTGCAAACAAAGACATGGATGGAAAGAGCACAACATTATCTACAAAACATCCTTACAGATCATGCCCAAAAGATGCACGGATCACTAGGAAACAACATGAACATATAGCACAAAAATAATGACAGGGCAAGGACTTAGTGAAATTCTAAGTCCCTAAAATCAGCATCATTGAGTAAGCTACTTTGCATGCTTGTGCTAGTCACCACAAAGATCACAAAAATACATGGCATACACCTCTGCAAAGATGGCATGGCATATAACAAAACACATGTAGAGCTCAGGATCATAGCATGCACACATTAATCATGGCAAAAATGACAAAAGGGCATTTGCTGAAATAGATCTGACAGTATCATCACATAGCCCTCTTCAAACATCATTTCGGGCGTCAAGATGAGCTTAAATGAGAATGATGCAATGAGATGAAATGATGTACCCGTCGAGACGAACATTTTGATATGCTACACACACGAATCGGAGCCACGACGCGGAAGTTATGATGCGACAAAGTTTGCATAAAAATTAGGGTTCGGAGGGAAAAAGTCAACCGGGGTGGATCTGGATCCAGATCAGATCTCGCCGGGTACTGTAGCGCACGGAGCCCGAGGATGGCCGGCCGGACTCGTCGGAGATTGTGGTGGCCGGAGCTATTCCGGGGACTTGCCGGAGTGCCAGAGTAGGAGGGACAGGCGGCGGAGAAGGAAGCTCGCCGGACTCGGTGGCGGCGCCGGGCGGCGATGGTCGGCGGCGGAGGCGGAGGAGACCGGTGGTCGCCGGCGAGGTGGCGGTCGCCGGCGCAGTGGCGCGCACATGCCGACACGGAGGCGGACCGGGGCGGCAGGGACGAGGCGAAAGCGCGGGGCGGCGGCGACCGGGCCCGGAGAGCCCCGCGCGGGCCCTCGTAGGCCGGCGGCTGAGGCGCGGCGGCGGGGATGCGGCAGGAGGCCAAGTGGCGCGTGCGGGTTGGTGGAGGGAGGCAGCGACGCTGAGGTGGCACGCCCCCATTGGGCGGGGTGAGGTGGCTGGCTGGGTGGACGCGTCCACCGGCGAGCGGACATGTTCGGCGGCGCGGAGGAAGGGGTTTTTAGGGTTTCGGGGAAAAATATCCGAAAACGAAAATGGAGGGGTCTATTTATAGAGGTAGAGGGAGCTAGGAAGCTCCAAATGAGGTGGGGTTTGCGGCCACGCGATCGTGATCGAACGATCTAGATGATGGAAGGGTTTTAGGTGGGTTTTTGGCCACTTTGAAGGGGTGTTGGGCTGCAACACACACGAGGCCTTTTCGGTCCCTCGGTTAACCGTTGGAGTATCAAACGAAGTCCAAATGGCACGAAACTTGACAGACGGTCTACCGGCAGTACACCAAGGCCGCATGACAAGTCTCGGTCCAATCTGATAACGTTTAACACCCTCACACTAAAAGAAGTAGAAAGGGACACCGGGTGACATAGGAGCACCGGATTGCAAAACGGACAACGGGGAAAATGCTCGGATGCATGAGACGAACATGTATGCAAATAAAATGCACATGATGACATGATATGAGATGCGTGACACACAAGCAATGGCAAGGCAAAAACAGTGAATAACTGGAGGACACCTGGCACATCGGTCTTGGGGCGTTACAACACTCCACCACTACGAGAGGATCTCATCCCAGATCTAGAATGGCACCGGGGGGAAAACGGAAGAGAAAGAGAAGAGGTAAAACTAAGTTTCTTCTTTGAAAAATGAGTGAAACCACGAACCTTGCAAAGGTTAAGCCATTTTGAGAAAAGAATACAACGGAGATGACGAAGTTGAAAACACTCCGTTAAGGAAGAGGAAAAGAAAGAACTGATTCGGGTAGCACTTCGGTTGAAAAGAGATGAAAGACTTGATAAAATGAAAGAGCTTGAGCAAAGGGACACAACACTCCGGTTAAATGGGATAAGCAAGGAAAAGAATATGAACTTGGTAGAATGAGATGATGGGTCGAAGAGAGCAACATCACAATTCATCCAGAAGGAAGAAATTGAAGATAGGTAATTGAAAAAGAAGGATTTGAGAAGAAAATGACAACTTCTATCACAAATGAGCTTGAAAAGTCATCCTTAGAAGAAGGGTAGAACAGATTTGTTGGAAAAACAACAACGAAAAGGATAAACTTGATATGGACTTATTGAAGACATCTCAAAATTATGAGGTGACAACTTGCCACTCCCGGAAAAGATTTGATTGGATTGATATGAACAAGGAGACGAGAAAATATTTCACCGGGAGGGTAGATGGAGAACTTGGATCATATATTATCACCATTAATAGCATTAATCCTTAGGGAAATCTTTAGGTGAAATATAACCCCAGATAACTCCAATGACGAGATTGATGAATTTTAAATACCTCATTCTTAACAACATGTGAATCATGAGACATGAACTCAAATTATCAAGAATGACATAATACCACCTCGAATGATACGGTTGGAAGAATTGCACTTTGAAATGCAAGATAAAGAATACTTGAGCTCCTCTGAAAAGAATCTCGATGAACACTTCGAGAAGGAATTAAATCCTTGATGAACCACCATGTAGAACCTTCATGAAGAACTCCGGTAAACAAAATGATGATAAAAAGAAAGGGAAGTTGAAAACACAAGGTGAAACCTTCTAATGATTAGATGGATCTTTGGAATGATATAATTGAAATAACTTTGAGCTCCGTAAAAGAAAGATGGACAACTTGAATCGAGAATTTGATGAACCTCCGGAATAGGGAATTAATCGCTTTGATGAAACAAGAATAAGAATTATATTATGTGTATCCTTCACCAATTAAATTGATGACAAGCAACGGATTTGTCATACTACTTATCCTCGTAGAAAGATTAAGGTAGATATCGCGCCAACTTGAGAAGGTCTTCGACGATCCATCGGTAGGCTTGGAAAGAACGAATGATTTGATATGATACCAAGAGAAAAGGAATCTTGAATGAACCACCGTAAGAATTGAAAGTGAATGAAGAAAAGATAAAGAAACACCGGGAAGAGATACAGAATGAATGAACATACTTCAGGAAATTTGATACATGAGAATGAATAGATCACAACTGATAAGAGAATACTTTAATGATGCACCGATAAGATTTAGAGAAAGTGAGCTGAAAGATGAGAATAAATACTTCTGAGGAGATGGGCTTTGGAGAATCAAACTGAAAAGACTCCTGAATTGCTCCGGATGGGTGAAAAGAATTCTCACAATGAAAACAATTATAAGAGGATGGCAACAATCTAGAATCATGAATCTTGAAGAGAATGGAGCAAGATTAAGATGAAACACTCTTCTTCGGTCTTCAAAATCTAAGAGTTACGATGAGAAACACCACCATTAATTATTTAGACACTCCGGAAGAATCAAAAAGCGAAGAGGTTGAGCCTACTATGAAAAGAATTTGACAGATCTTGGAGAAAGATATATGACTGATGATAATTAATTCTTACGTCAACTTTGAGAAAATTTGAGGATAGCTCCGGGAAAATAAGAAGAGTCGGGTAAGATCCTTGGAAAAGACCTGTGGGTTAGGGCCCACTCAAAAGAAACACCGTTGAAAAGATTTAAAGGGAGAGATTGCACCGGTTAAATTAAAAGGCTTGAATGAGATAACATCCTCGAAAGTGCTTGAACAAAAGCAGAGTGTAAGCATGAATCTTCGAGATATCTTGAGCACTCTGGAACAATTGAATAGCAAGCGGGGAATGATTATGAGGTGCATCGGCATGAGAAGGCATTTGAAATACGGAAAATAATATGATCAACACCGAAAGCTTGAATTGGTTCCACCGGAGAAGAAAGAGAACGAATAATTATGAACTTGAAGCTCCCTTAGTATCTTCCTGAGAATCACCGCATAAGAATGTTGACGGAAAAGAATGGAGAGATCTCGCATTCATAAGATGGATACTTGATTAAGAAATCATAGTCCTTGAAGAAATAAGGGTGGGTGGGTGGGAAAACAAAGGCAACTTGGAACAAATGAAGCAAACACCGTTGAGAAGAACTGATACTTGATCTTGCGGGTGTTGAAATGTTCGGATCCACTTGAAGAGAAACTCACCGGTTGAAAAAGGATTGACATGACAATCTCGATTAGCATGAAGGATTGGTATTCACATCAGATTATGAGAACACCATTAGGGAAGGTATGGAATCAACACTTGACATTGAAGCAACTCGAATACCACAACTCAAAACAAAACAAGGATTGGCTTGCAGAATAAGCTGGAACAAACATATGATAGAGATTTCGTCCAAAGTTTTCGTGGTGGGGCCTACACGGGCTCGATCGTACAGCACCATCATGTACAAGGCAGTGCACGTGACATACGAAGCGTCCCCGAGTCAGCATAGCCAAGGACTCTTTAAGACACAATGAGACCATTGTAAAACCAACCATGGATAGGCGGACCACTAGACGTCGAACCCCAATTTCATATCATACATCTGTCGGAAAGATATCCTAGGAGCAACTTGAATTCCCACTTATAAACTCGCGAAATTTTCCGGTTATGCAATCAGGTGTTGGGGATACAGGGGAATCATAATATCTCACCCAAATCTAGCAAATCCTACATCCAGCTGTATCCATCTTTCAACACATAACCAAGAAACCTTCGGAAATCGTTTACCTCAACCTTCGAAAAGCATCCGTTATACGAGTTATGGCAATACTCCCAAACTCCCGCCCCAGTACTGGGTGACGTCGAGGTTATCTCACCAACAACTACATAAAAGAGATTTTCGATGTCGGTGAGCTCAGGTATTCCAGAACTACAACGATAAAATTGTGACGACAACACCTCGGAGCTCAACTCCCCGAGACACTGCCACAGCCCCTAAATGACATGAGGCACCAAGAACAATGTTCTCGTCACAAAACCATCGAAACGATTCCAAGATACCCGCGTGATCCTAAATTTTTTTAGTGAAATTTGAGAAGAGAAGAGTAAAAACTCTACGTCAGGATGCCTCACCAGAGCGACGAAGGGACTGAGGAGTAAAAATAATCCTACTCTCCAATATATATAATTCCTAAATGACTCAAAAAGTTTTTTTCTAGACTCAACAACACCAATGATTCGATCAAGCAGGGGGCTCCTAAAGTTGGGGAAGGCTCCGATACCAACTTGTAACGCCCTCGATGCAACTATATCTCCCACGTGTCGAAGAACGACTTAGAGGCATAACGGCATTGAAAGCAATGTCACAAGCGAGGTAATCTTCACAAACCTTTGGAATACAGAAGGGAAAGGGATAAATAGTTGGCTTGCAATCGCCACTTCACACAATTCATGAATATAACATTACATCATCCAGATACAAACAAGGTCCGACTACGGAACCAAAATAAAAGAAGACTACACAAAATGCTACACAGATCCCCGATCGTCCCAACTTGGCTCCAATACTGATCAACTAGAACGAAACAACACAAAGGACAAGATCTTCAACGAGCTCCTCCTTGAGCTTGATTGCGTCATCTGCACGGTATCATCGACACCTGCAATCTGGTTTTGGAAGTATCTGTGAGTCACGGGGACTCAGCAATCTCACACCCTCGCGATCAAGACTATTTAAGCTTATAGGTAAGGTAAAAGGTATGAGGTGGAGCTGCAGCAAGCGACTAGCATATTTGGTGGCTAACATACGCAAAAGAGGGCGAGAATAGAAGGAAAAAGCACGGTTGAACAACTATGATCAAGAAGTGATCCTAAAACAACCTACGTCAAACATAACTCCAACACCGTGTTCACTTCCCGGACTCCGCCGGAAAGAGACCATCACGGTTACACACGCGGTTGATGCATTTTAATTAAGATAAGGTTTCAGGTTTTCTACAACCGGACATTAACAAATTTCCATCTGCCCATAACCGCGGGCACGACTTTCAAAAGTTCAAAATCCCTGGAGGGGTGTCCCAACTTAGCCCATCACAAGCTCTCACGATCAACAAAGGATATTCCTTCTCCCAAGACAATCCGATCAGGCTCGACATCCTGGTTACAAGACATCCTCGACAATGGTGTAACAAGTCCAGCAAGACCACCCGCTGTGTCGACAAATCCCGATAGGAGCTGCACATATCTCGTTCTCAGGGCACACCGGATAAGCTAAGCGTACGGGAGCCAACATAACCCAAGTTGCCAAGGGATGGCCCCGCACATTGCTCTGGGTTGGACCAACACTTAGACAAGCACTTTCCCGGGGGTTTAAAATAAAGATGACCCTTGGGATGGCCTAGCCCAAGGGAAAAAGAGGCTAGGTGGCGAATGGTAAAACCAAGGTTGGGCCTTGCTGGAGGAGTTTTATTCAAAGCGAACTATCAAGGGGTTCCCATTATAACCCAACCATGTAAGGAACGCAAAATCCGGGAACATAACACCGATATGACGGAAACTAGGGCGGCAAGAGTGGAACAAAACACCAGGCACAAGGCCAAGCCTTCCACCCTTTACCAAGTATAGATGCATTAATTAAATAAGAGATATTGTGATATCCCAACAAAATATCCATGTTCCAAACATGGAACAAGCTCCAATCTTCACCTGCAACTAACAATGCTATAAGAGGGGCTGAGCAAAGCGGTAACATAGCCAAACAACGGTTTGCTAGGACAAGGTGGGTTAGAGGCTTGGCTTAACAATATGGGAGGCATGATAAGCAAGTGGTAGGTATCGCAGCATAGGCATAGCAAAAGATCGAGCAGCTAGCAAGCAAAGATAGAAGTGATTTCGAGGGTATGGTCATCTTGCCTGAAATCCCGCAAGGAAGAAGAACGAGTCCATGAAGAAGACAAACGGACGTAGTCGAACGGGTCCTCACAAACGCAACGTTATCGGAACCAACCCGAAGAAGCAACACCGGAAAGAAGCACACAACATAGTAAACAACCAACACATGAACATGGCATGATATGTGGGATGCGGTATGTGATGCCTATGCATGATTTGGAAAGGAATGATTGAACCTGGCCTCAACGTCGAAAACCAAGAGTGCCACTAGAAAGGGGAGTTGATTTTGGTCGAAATCGATATAAAGATCACCGGAATCGGATGCACATTTTGGAAATGACAAGCAAAACAAATATGGCTCTGGTCTACGATAAACAGCAAGTGACCATCTAAATGCATCAAGATAAATAAGCTACTGCACTCAAACATGGCAACAAAATACATGGCAGGGATCCAATCATGATTCTTGACAAAAGACGAACACTGAGCTATGGCTAATTCACTCAATAACAGATTCAAAAAAGCGTGGAAAAAGTGCAAATGATAACAGGTTACATACTTAGTGAAAATAACATGTCAAGAATTATCATCAGGAAGCAATGTTTAGAGCACGATAACTACATGCTACAGGAACATATCATGGCAAAGCAAGGCATGGCACGAAGATACTCTAAGCATATAACAAAAGTTCCTTAGTGACCATGAGCCAAAAGGGATCAGAAAATACAATTGCAAGCATGTGAACATAACAAAAACATAAACAGATTCAGACTTTGTGAAAAACTACAGCATGCAAAATAGATTAACAAGTAGGCATGCCTACGAGCTTGATGCACTCACTACGAGGCATTATATGACAAACTAAGCATACACCCAGCAAGAAGACATGGCATAGAAGCTAGACATGGCAAGAACAACATCATAACATGCACGGAACAACAACAACAAGCTCGGCAAAATTGCAAAACATGTTACCAATCTGCCAGGAACATTTTATAGCAATAGTACAGCTCGATTGACTCAAGCTAGGGTGCTCCATAATTGCAAACAAAGACATGGATGGAAATAGCACGACATTATCTGCAAAACATCCTTACTGATCATGCCCATAAGATGCATGGATCACTAGGAAACAACATGAACATATGGCATAAAAATAATGACAGGGCAAGGACTTAGTGAAATTCTAACTACCTGAAATCAGCATCATTGAGTAAGCTACTTTGCATGCTTGTGGAAGTCACCACAAAGATCACAAAAATACATGGCATACACCTCGGCAAAGATGGCATGGCATATAACAAAACACATGTAGAGCTCAGGATCATAGCATGCACACATTAATCATGGCAAAAATGACAAAAGGGCATTTTCCGAAACAGATCTGACACTATCATCACATAGCCCTCTTCCAACAGCATTTCGAGCATCAATATGAGCTCAAATGAGAATGATGCAATGAGATGAAATGATGTGCCCGTCGAGGCGAACATTTTGATATGCTACACTCACGAATCGGAGCCACGATGAGGAAGTTATGATGCGACAAAGATTGCACAAAAATTAGGGTTTGGAGGGAAAAAGTCAACCGGGGTGGATCTGGATCCAGATCGGATCTCGCCGGGTACTGTAGCGCACGGAGCCCGAGGATGGCCGGCCGGACTCGCCGGAGATCGAGGTGGCCGGAGCTACTCTGGGGACTTGCCAGAGTGCCGGAGTAGGAGGGAGAGGCGGTGGAGAAGGAAGCTCGCCGGACTCGGTGGCGGTGCCGGGCGGTGATGGTCGGCGGTGGAGGCGGAGGAGACGGGTGGTCGCCGGCGAGGTGGCGGTCGCCGGCGCGGTGGCGCGCCTACACCGGCGCGGAGGCGGACCGGGGTCGCGGGGATGAGGCGAAGGCGCGGGGCGGGGCGACCGAGCGACAGGCGGCGGTGACCTGGCCCGGAGGGCCCCGCGCGGGCCCTGGCGGGCGGGCGGGTGAGGCGCGGCGGTGGGGATGCGGCAGGAGGCCCAGTGGCGCATGCGGTTTGGTGGAGGGAGGCGGCGCCGCTGAGGTGGCACGCCCTCATTGGGTGGGGTGAGGTAGCCGGCTAGGTGGACGCGTCCGCCGGCGAGCGGCCATGTCCGCTGGCGCGGAGGAAGGGGTTTTTAGGGGTTTGGGGAAAAAGATCCGAAAACGAAAATGGAGGGGTCTCTTTATAGAGGTAGAGGGAGCTAGGAAACTCCAAATGAGGTGCGGTTTTGCGGCCACGCGATCGTGATCGAACGATCTAGATGATGGAAGGGGTTTATGTGTGTTTTGGGCCACTTTGAAGGGGTGTTGGGCTGCAACATACACGAGGCCTTTTCGGTCCCTCGGTTAACCGTTGGAGTATCAAACGAAGTCCAAATTGCACGAAACTTGACAGACGGTCTACCGGCAGTAAACCAAGGCCGCATGAGAAGTCTCAGTCCAATCGGAGAACGTTTAACACCCGCACACGAAAAGAGGTGGAAAGGGACACCGGGTGACATAGGAGCGCCGGATTGCAAAATGGACAAAGGGGAAAATGCTCGGATGCATGAGACGAACATGTATGCAAATGAAATGCACATGATGACATGATAAGAGATGCATGACACACAAGCAATGACAAGGCAACAACAGCGAATAACTGGAGGACACCTGGCACATCGGTCTCGGGCCGTTACAAGGGGGCGCCGCCCCCTCCCCATAGTCCAATTCGGACTACCATGGAGGGGGGGCGCAGCCACCCCTTGCGGCCCTCCTCTCTCTCCACTAAGGCCCACTAAGGCCCATTATTTCCCCGGGGGTTCCGGCAACCCCTTAGTACTCCGGTAAAATATCTGAATCACTCGAAACCATTCCCATGTGCGAATATAACCTTCCAATATATGAATCTTTACTTCTCGACCATTTCGAGACTCCTCGTCATGTCTGTGATCTCATCCGGGACTCCGAACTATCTTCGGTCACCAAAACACATAACTCATAATACAAATCTCCATCGAATGTTATGCGTGCGGACCCTACGGGTTCGAGAACTATGTAGACATGACCGAGACACATCTCTGGTCAATAACCAACAGCAGAACCTGGATGCTCATATTGGTTCCTACATATTCTACGAAGATCTTTATCGGTCAAATCGCATAACAATATACTTTATTCCCTTTGTCACCGGTATGTTACTTTCCCGAGATTCGATCGTCGGTATCATCATACCTAGTTCAATCTCGTTACCGGCAAGTCTCTTTACTCGTTCCGTAATGCATCATCCCGCAACTAACTCATTAGTAACATTGCTTGCAAGGACTATAGTGAGGCGCATTGCTGAGAGGGCCCAGAGATACCTCTCTGACACATGGAGTGACAAATACTAATCTTGATCTATGCCAATTCAACAAACACCTTCGGAGACACCTATAGTGGTAGTTTGGATAGCGAGGATTAGTGATGGGATTGTAGAAAACGAGTTTTTAGCTCATTTTTAGGAAAACCAGTTTTACTATTCATTTTATGAAAAACGTGTTTACAGAAATCTTTGTTTGGGTAGAGAATTATAATAAACTAAGGTTTGTAGAGTTTTGTGTTTGGATAACAAACATTAGCCTTATCCTCGTTCATGACATTCTTCCTTGCTTTCCCATTGATGAGACATCCAAGCTCGACAACATGTCGTACGAATCCTTCGCCTAGGTTGTTGCCGTACTTTGTTCTGGCCTCCATGACTCTGCATGCAGCCTCCTGCTGACCCTTCCCATGGTCTCCGAGGTCGTCGCCCCAGGCTAATTCTTGCATCCCATCCGGCCTCCACTAACTCCACGCGCGGCTGACGGCTAGGGCACCCATTGGCCCCTGGGTGGTCGCCCCTGCACTGACTTTTCCTTGGGTTGCTTCTTTCTTCCCCTCGACCTCCAGTGATTCCACATGCGGCCACCAGCGAGGACATCTGCTGGTCCCCGAGGTCGTCGCCCGGTCGTCCCCATGCACTAAATCTACCGCCAGCTGCTTCTCGTGTCCGCTCCGGCCTGCATGACTCCGCGCACAGCCGCCGGTGAGCGATTGCTCTGCTCCCTGAGGTCGTCGGACCAACCACCCTTGTTGCGTCCTCTCCGTCTCGCATGACCGGAGCGCAGCTGCCGGCAAGCGCTTGTTGTGCTCTCAGTTGGGATCCAGTTTATGTAAATCTCGTTTATGAAAAAAATGAATATTAGTTGTTTTTTGTATATACCTGAAATCTGGGTTTTTGGAAAGCCAAGTTTTCTATATTCACGGATTGGTTAGAGTTGCCAAACAAGATTTTAGTTTGTTACATTGTTTCCCTGGTTTGTGGAGATCCGGTTTTGCATATACTGCCTATCCAAACAACGCCATAGAGCATCTTTATAATCACCCAGTTACGTTTTGACGTTTGATAGCACGCAAGGTGTTCCTCTGGTATTCGGAAGTTGCATAATCTCATAGTCAGAGGAATATGTATAAGTCATGAAGAAAGCAATAGCAATAAAACTACACGATTATAATGCTAAGCTAACGGATGGGTCTTGTCCATCACATCATGCTCTAATAATGTGATCATATTCATCAAATGACAACACATGTCTATGGTCAGGAAACTTAACCATCTTTGATTAACAAGCTAGTCAAGTAGAGGCATACTAGGGGCACTTTGTTTGTCTATGTATTCACACATGTACTATGTTTCCGGTTAATACAATTCTAGCATGAACAATAAGCATTTATCATGATATAAGGAAATATAAATAACAACTTTATTATTGCCTCTAAGGCATATTTCCTTCAGTCTCCCACTTGCACTAGATTTAATAATCTAGATTACATAGTAATGATTCTAACACCCATGGAGTCTTGGTGTTGATCATGTTTTGCTCGTGGAAGAGGCTTAGTCAACGGGTCTGCAACATTCAGATCTGTATGTATTTTGCAAATCTATATGTCTCCCTCCTTGACTTGATCGCGGAGGGAATTGAAGTGTCTCTTGATGTGTTTGGTTCTCTTGTGAAATGTGGATTCCTTCGCCAAGGCTATTGCTCTAGTATTGTCACAAAAGATTTTCATTAGACCCGATGCACTAGGTATTACACCTAGATTGGATATGAACTCCTTCATCCAGACTCCTTCATTTGTTGCTTCCGAAGCAGTTATGTACTCCGCTTCACACATAAATCCCGCCATCATGCTCAGCTTGGAACTGCACCAACTGACAGCTCCAGCATTCAATATAAATATGTATCCGTTTTGTTTACTTAGAGTCATCCGGATCAGTGTCAAAGCTTGCATCAATGTAACCATTTACGACAAGCTCTTTGTCACCTCCATAAACGAGAAACATATCCTTAGTCCTTTTCAGGTATTTCAGGATGTTCTTGACCGTTGTCCAATGATCCACTCCTGGATTACTTTGGTACCTCCCTGCTAAACTTATAGATGGCACGCATCAAGTCTGGTACACAACATTACATACATGATAGAACCTATGGTTGTGGCATAGGGAATGACCTTCATTTTCTCTCTAACTTCCGCAGTGGTCGGGCATTGAGTCTGACTCAACTTCACACCTTGTAACACAGGAAAGAACCCTTTCTTTGACTGATCCATTTTGAACTTCTTCAAAACTTTATTAAGGTATGTGCTTTGTGAAAGTATAATTAAGCGTCTTGATCTATCTCTATAGATCATGATGCCCAATATATAAGCAGCTTCACCGAGGTCTTTCTTTGAAAAATTCTTATTCAAGTATCCTTTTATGCTATCCAGAAATATGTATTATTTCCAATCAACAATATGTCATCCACATATAATATTAGAAATGCTACAGAGCTCCCACTCACTTTCTTGTAAATATAGGCTTGTCCAAAATTCTGTACAAAACCATATGCTTTGATCACACTGTCAAAGTGTATATTCCAACTCCGAGAGGCTTGCACCAGTCCAATAATGGATCGTTGGAGCTTGCACACCTTGTTAGAACCTTTAGGATCGACAAAACCGTCTGGTTGCATCATATACAACTCTTCTTTAAGATATCCATTAAGGAATGCAGTTTTGACATCCATTTGCCAAATTTTAGAATCATAAAATGCAGCAATTGCTAACATGATTCGGACAGACTTAAGCATCGCTACGGGTGAGAAGGTATCATCATAGTCAACTCCTTGAACTTGTCGAAAACCTTTCGCAACAAGTCGAGCTTTGTAGACAGTAACATTACCGTCAGTGTCAGTCTTCCTCTTGAAGATCCATTTATTCTCTATGGCTTTCCGATCATCGGGCAAGTCAATCAAAGTCCACACTTTGTTCTCATACATGGACCCCATCTCAGATTTCATGGCACCAAGCCATTTCGCGGAATCTGGGCTCATCGTTGCTTCCTCATAGTTCGTAGGTTCGTCATGGTCAAGTAACATGACTTCTAGAACATGATTACCATACCACTCTGGTGCGGACTGTACTCTGGTTGACCTATGAGGTTCGGTAGTAACTTGATCTGAAGTTTCATGATCATCATCATTAACTTCCTCACTAATTGGTCTAGGAATCACTGGAACTGATTTCTATGATGAACTACTTTCCAATTCGGGAGAAGATACAATTACGTCATCAAGTTCTACTTTCCTCCCACTCACTTCTTTCGAGAGAAACTCTTTCTCCATTCTTAGCAATGAATATCTTGCCTTCGGATCTGATAGAAGATGTAACCAACAGTTTCCTTTGGGTATCCTATGAAGACACATTTCTCCGATTTGGGTTCGAGCTTATCAGGATGAAGCTTTTTCACATAAGCATCGCAGCCCCAAACTTTAAGAAACGATAGCTTAGGTTTCTTGCTAAACCACAGTTCATATGGTGTCATCTCAACGGATTTAGATGGTTCCCTATTTAACATGAATGCAGCAGTCTCTAAAGCATAACCCCAAAACGATAGCAGTAAATCGGTAAGAGACATCATAGATCGCACCATATGTAATAAAGTACAGTTACGACGTTCGGACACAGCATTACGCTATGATGTTCTAGGTGGCGTGAGTTGCGAAATTATTCCACATTGTTTCAAATGAAGACCAAACTCATAACCCAAATATTCACCTCCACGATCAGATCGTAGAAACTTTATTTTCTTGTTACGATGATTTTCCACTTCACTCTAAAATTCTTTGAACTTTTCAAATGTTTCAGACTTATGTTTCATTAAGTAGATATACCCATATCTACTCAAATCATCTGTGAAGGTTAGAAAATAACGATACCCGCCGCGAGCCGCAACACTCATCGGACCGCATACATCATTATGTATTATTTCCAATAAGTCAGTTGCTCACTCCATAGTTCCGGAGAACGGAGTCTTAGTCATCTTGCCCATGAGGCATGGTTTGCAAGCATCAAGTGATTCATAATCAAGTGATTCCAAAAAGGCCATGAGCATGGAGTTTCTTCTTGCGCTTTACACCAATATGACCTAAACGGTAGTGCCACAAATAAGTTGCACTATCATTATTAACTTTGCATCTTTTGGCATCAATATTATGAGTATGTGTGTCAGGACCCCGATCCTAAGTCACACTAATCTAGCATGTAACACATCATATCACTTTGCGGCCTCACGCAAGGTATCCCCACTGGTGCCACCTTACCAAGCCCGGGACTGTTTGCGCCATTTGGCTTACGTATATAATAGTGTCGCTAGCATCCATATGACAGAGAACCCGGGCTGACATGACTAGTCGTGAATCCAAAGTGGCACTAACTTACAGGGACAGGCATACATGACCCAGCAACGAACGTGTCAGTCATCAACGTATGAACCCAAGTCGTAGCAAGCTACAAGGACTTAAAGGAACAACACGTGACATTTCCCCAGAGGGACAGACACAAGAACGAAGGAGGAAACATGCCAGGCAGCCTAGGTGTTCCGAACCAGTAGCAAGCTACCATGGCTCAGTGGAAGCACTAGGAGACATTTCCCCATAAGAGAGGCTACCAAGAATAAACAACTAGGTTGTGAGAATCCACACATACCAAGCATTTCAAAATCATACACACAATATGATCGATATGTGCAAATACAACATGGCATCACAACAAAACTCTATGACTCAAAGTATTTATTCAGAAAGCTCCGAAGAGTCATACATAATAGGAATTACAATCATGGGTCACATGACCCAACATACAGAGCATACAAGCTACGGAAGCATAAAATGTCTGAGTATAGACAACTACAAATGAAAAGGGCTGAGAAGCCTGACTATCTACAAGACCCTCCCAACGGTACAAGATCATAGCTGAGGTAACAAGCTAAACGTCGAAGTCCACGCGGAACTACTAGTGAGACTTAAGTCTCTCTGCAAAAACATAAATTAAGCAAATGTGAGTATAAATGTACCCAGCAAGGCTTACATTCGAACTAGCTACATACGCATCAGAATCAACACAGGGATGGTGGGGTTTAACTGCAGCAAGCCAGCTTTGACTCAATTGCTATCCTGAAGTACGTCCACATGTAACTCTTTTGAGGTGGCGCACACGAGTCCACATATTCACCAATCAATACACCACTATGGATCCGCTCCCGTCTCCCTACGAGAACGCCATCCATAGCACTCACGCTTGTCTTGCGCATTTGAGAGTATCCACTTTCACTTGTCTATGAACTATATAGGCAACCCAGAAGTCCTGTACCGTGGATGCGGCTATTCGAATAGATCATTAATGACCCTGCAGGGGTGTACTTCTTCACACATGTTTCCACCACTTAGCGTTTGCACACGACATGTGCTTGGCAGACTTCAAGCGAAAGCCGGTGTGGGTGTAGAGCATGACCTGACTAACCACACATGTCCCTAGTCCAGGTTTATCGCCTATTCAGGTTCCATCCGCATGGAGTTCGGCAAAGGTTTCCACTACGGCCCCGAACGATGTGTGCAGGGTTCCCGGTCACCAAACGGGCGACTCGGTACACCGGGCCACGTGCGTACCGCATCACAGCCCACCCCTCAGGTCAGCACTGCACACAGCCTCTAGCATACTAAAAACACTAGAAACTACTTGCAACTCCTAGACAGATGACAGGGGGGTTAATAAGTCGAGCGGGGTCATATTTCAAGGCCCAACGTGTGGTAGTAGTTGTTCATGGATCACAAACACGGAACTCGGTCCCTGAGGATGGTTTCAATGAGACAACCCACTATGTACTCCTACATGGCCTCTCACCGCTACCTTTACCAAATCGTGTTCACACACATAGCTCTCGACAGTAAGACATGTTCACCACATTCCAATTCATCCCCGATGAATCAGACCTGACTCAACTCTAAGCAGTAGCAGGCATGACAACAAGCATGAATGTGTAGGCACATCAGGGATCAAACAACTGCTACTCATGCTAGTGGGTTTCATCTATTCACTGTGGCAATGACAGGTCATGCAGAGGAAAGGGGTTCAACTACCGCAGCATGTAACAGTTGAATCATTATTGTCCTAATGTAGTAAAATAGAGCAGAAGCAAGAGAGTGGGATTGTATCGGAATGAACAAGGGGGTTTGCTTGCCTGGCACTTCTGAAGATGATATAGCTCTTCATCGGTGTCATCGAACTCATCATCGGAACATACGTCTACCAAGGGGGAACAACCACCGGCAAACAAGAGGGAAAACCATCAATGCAATGGAACAATATGATGCATGAATGTGACATGGAAATATGTTGTGATTTGAGCTAATGCAGCTAGCAATGATTTAAATGGAGTTGGTTTCAACACTAAATTCAAATTCAAAATCCATATGTGATTATTTAAATGCCAAACATTTGACTTTCCCTATTCAGCAACTATAAGTTGTTCCAACATGCCTGAAAATGGTGTCGATGGATAGATTGGATTTTCATACATAAATTATTTGATTTGGAGTTACGGTTGAATTTCTATGAATTTTAGAAGTTTAGGGTATTTTATGAAAATAAATAAATCATTTAGATTTATTTAAATTGCAGAAAAGGCTTTACTGCGTCAACACTAGGTCATGCTGACGTCATCTGGTCAACAGGGTCGGTCCAGGTCAAACCTAACCGGCGGGACCCGCTTGTCATTGTTTGTGGCTTTAACCAAAATGGTTTATTTTTAAACCAGGGATTAGTTATCCAGTGGGGTCCAGTGTCAGTGAGTGTGGGGTTTAATTAGTGGCACATTAGCCCCTAATGACGTGTCCATGTCATCCCAAACGGCGGTTAGCCGCCGGCGCTAATCGGGACACGACGGGGTTGCCCGTCCGGCCAACTCCGGCGACGGGAGCTCGCGCGGCTCGGTCCTGCAGATGCAGCGCGACAAGGCATGTTGACCAGTGGTGGTGGGTGGTGCTAGGGTGGCCGGAATCACTGACGGTGGTGAGCGAGGCAGCGCCCGGAGCTACTGCCTGCATGGGCGCGGCGCTAGAGCAAGCAGGAGAGCGAGCAAAGGGGCTAGACGGCCTCCTGGAGGCACTAGGAGCACGCTGGTGCCACTGGACCGAGCGGAGGTGTTGAGGAGCGAGGACCTCATCGGCCATGGCGGACGGCGGCGCTCAGAACTCGGAACTCGCGCGGTGGCTAGCTAGAGGGCATGCGCTGACAGGGGTAGAAGGATGAAATGACGTGTGGCTCACAGAGATATTGCAGAGATGCCTAGAGTGGTCGGGGCGGTCCTGTAGGCGGCGAATCGACTTCGGTGGTGGTTGGATGCAGAGGATGAGGATGACGGCGTAGTCATCATCGCAGCGCGTCCGGTGGAGCGTGGCTCGGCGGAGAGCTTCGGTGCGAGGATACCGAGCTTGAGGACAAGATGGGTAGGCGAGGCGGCGGTTGTGGCCGCAGTGGTTCAAGACGGTGCAGCGGTGACCACTTCCGTCATCGCGTGGGAGAGTGAGCGAGGGGGCGTAGGGATCCGGACGGCTCCAGGGGGTCGCGTGACATCTCAGGGGAGGCCGGGGGCAAGCAGGTAGAGAGGAGGTGTCTGGGCGCGTGCTCGCGCGCGCCGGCCACACGTGCGGCGCCTTCTGTCCTGCGGAGAGGATGACTGGCACCGGGCCAGTGGGCTGCACAGGTAAGCCTTTTATTTCTTTTCTATTTTGTTTAATTTGTTTTGATTTGATTCTTATACCAAATCATTTTTAGTAGCTTCTAAAAAGATTTATGTGGCTTGATACACATTATTCAAGGCCACTCACAATTTTACAGAATTGTTGGACTTGCAATTCTTTTATAGAAGAATTACATCCAACTCAAATATTTATTGATTTAAATCCAAATGGCTAAAATAGTTCCTCAAAAATGTTCCATATTTTTGGTTTGGACCAAAACCCTTGGCAAAAATATTAAACGTCATTGAAGAGGATTTTGGAAACATTGGATGCATTTTCCAGGGTTATTTGCCCTTCTTTTAACTAAAATTCTGAGGCTTTCAAATTTCCTCAATACAAATTTCAGGAAAAAAATTAAACATGATTCATCACTCTAGCTAGTCCTAATGCAAGTGCTAACTACGGTTGTGACAATGTGTATCACTACAATCGAGATTCAACAAAAATAGACCACTCATCAAGGGTGCATGACCATAAAAGATATTACTCATATAAATAGAACAACCATTATTCTCTGATTTAAATGAATAATCGTCTCGCATCAAACAAGATCCATATATAATGTTCATGCTCAATGCTGGCACCAAATAACAATTATTCAGGTCTAAAACTAATCCCGACGGTAGATGTAGAGGTAGCGTGCCGACGGCGATCACATCGAGTTTGGATCCATTTCCCACGTGCATCGTCACCTCGTCCTTAGCCAATCTTCGTTTAATCTGTACCCCTTGTTTCGAGTTGCAAATATGAGAAACAAAACCAGTATCAAATACCTAGGCGCTACTACGAGCATTAGTAAGGTACACATTAATAACATGTATATCAAATATACCTTTCACTTTTCCATCCTTCTTATCCGCTAAACACTTGGGGTAGTTCCACTTCTAGTGACCAGTCCCTCTGCAGTAGAAGCACTCCGTTTCAGGCTTAGATCCGGACTTGGGCTTCTTCCCAAGAGTAGCACCTTGCTTGCTATTCTTCTTGATGTTCCCCTTCTTCCATTTGCCCTTTTTCTTGAAACTAGTGGTCTTGTTAACCATCAACACTTGGTGCTCCTTCTTGATTTCACCTCCGCAGCCTTTAGCATTGTGAAGAGCTCGGGAATTGTCTTTTCCATCCCTTGCATATTATAGTTCATCACGAAGCCTCTATAGCTTGGGGGCAGTGATTGAAGGACTCTGTCAATGACATTATCATCAGGAATATTAACTCCCAGCTGAGTCAAGTGGTTATGGTACCCAGACATTCTGAGTATGTGTTCACTAACAGAACTATTCTCCTCCATTTTGCAGTTGTAGAATTTGTTGGAGACTTCATATCTCTCAACTCGGGCATTTGCTTGAAATATTAACTTCAACTCCTGGAACATCTCATATGCTCCATGACGTTCAAAACGTCTTAGAAGTCCCGATTCTAAGCCATAAAGCATGGCACACTGAACTATCGAGTAGTCATTAGCTTTGCTCCCCCAGACGTTCATAACGTCCGGAGTTGCTCCTGTAGTCGGTCTTGCACCTAGCGGTGCTTCCAAGACGTAATTCTTCTATGCAGCAATGAGCATAATCCTAAAGTTACGGAGCCAGTCCATGTTGTTGCTACCATCATCTTTCAACTTAGCTTTCTTTAGGAATGCAGTAAAATTCAAGGGAACGGTAGCACAGGCCATTGATCTACAACAACATCGATATGCAAAAACTATCAGGTACTAAGTTCATGATAAATTAAAGTTCAATTAATCATATTACTTAAGAACTCCCACTTAGATAGACATCCCTCTCGTCATCTAAGTGATCACGTGATCCATGTAAACCAAACCATGTCCGATCATCACGTGAGATGGAGTAGTTTTCAATAGTGAACATCACTATTTTGATCATATCTAATATATGATTCACGTTCAACATTTCGGTCTCAGTGTTCCGAGGCCATATCTGCATATGCTAGGCTCGTCAAGTTTAACCCGAGTATTCTGCACGTGCAAAACTGGCTCGCAGTCGTTGTATGTGAACATAGAGCTTATCACACCCGATCATCACGTGGTGTCTCGGCACGACAAACTGTAGCAACGGTGCTTACTCATGAAGAACACTTGTACCTTGAAATTTAGTGAGGGATCATCTTATAATGCTACCGCTGTACTAAGCAAAATAAGATGCATAAAGGATAAACATCACATGCAATCAAAAATATGTGACATGATATGTCCATCATCATCTTGTGACATTGATATCCATCTCCAAAGCACCGTCATGATCTCCATCATCACCGGCTTGACACCTTGATCTCCATCATAGCGTCGTTGTCGTCTCGCCAACTATTGTGTCACACCCTAGCTAGTTCATGCATTAGAGTGTTGCATCATGTCTATTTCATTTAACAGAAACCTGAAATGGGAATGACAGAACCCCCAGCCCCCTCTGAATCCAACTAGGGTTTACTAAAAATATTTTCGATGAACCTGAAATGCCCTTCTAAAATGTCCATCATTTTTGTCTTGGTCCAAAACCTCTGCCAAAAGTGATGCACAATTTCCTAGGTCATCCTAAGGTCTTTGAATTAAATCATAAGTATTTGAATTTGGGCATTTAAAATTTATGAAATATTTCAAATGCTCAAATATTCCCAAACTAAAATGTTCCATGCTGGAAATATTCCAACTAAGGACCAGAGGCAGTTTGGTGAATTTTGGAATGACATAGGTATGTTTAGAAATTCAACAAACCTACAGAATAAAAACAGAAAACAGAAAAAAAGGGAAAACTTACCTGGCGCCACCACAGGCCCACCAGCCAGCCCACCTGGCCGGCCCAGCCCGGCCACCGCTCCAGCGAGCTGCTTGGCTTGCTAGGCAGGAAGCCAAGGTGCTCGGCGGCGGCACCGCAGCTCGCCACGCAGCTGCACGTCGCCCTGCTTCCCCCTCTCGCCGCCCTGCTGGCCTGGACGAGTTCCACGTCGCGCCCCGACCCCCCTGGACACCTCCATTCGCCCCCAGTTCCTCTCCCTCGCGCTCCCATGCCATGGCCGACGCCACCGTCGCCGCACCGCCGCCGTAGCCGTGCTCCCCGTCGTCTCCACGCCGCGCCACCGTGTCCAGAAGCTCCGCCGTCCTCTACTTCTTCGAGCTAGCCGAGCCCCGAGCGCTCGCGTGCCCCGAAGCCGCCGCACCAACCTCGCCCGAACCGCCATCGCCGGAGATCCCCTTCGCCGTCGCCGCCGCAGCAGCTCGTCCCCGACCACGCCGTCCTTTCCATCAAGACCGCAGTGAGCTGGGCTAACTTCCCCTTCCTCTCTTTCTCTCTCTCGTGCACCACAGCGAGCCCACTAAGCTCACCCGCACGCGCCGTCGCGGACCTCTTCGCCGACGTGCTCCCGGCCATCCTCCGGCCACCTCACCTTGTCCATCGCACTCACCACGCCGCGTTGGGGCTAACCATGCACTCCCCGCACCTCACCGCACACTCTAGCCACGAGTTCGTCTTCAACCGAACTCCGGCGGCCGCCAAAGTCGCCGCCGGCGCCAACTCCGGCCACCCCGAGCCCAACCACCACCACCAATAGTCGCGGCTCAACCTCAGCAACACGTAGATGCCTTCCGCCGTCCATTTGGTTGCCGGAATGGCAAAAAGCACTTTCGCCGCCGCGTCGGGCTCGCCGGCGGCTAGACGCCGGCGTGTTTGACTCTGACTTTGACCACGGGTGGGCCCCGGTTGACCCCCTGGGTCTATGACATGTGGGCCCCCTTTGTTAATTAATCCAGTTAGTTTAAATCTAATTTAGTTAAACTAATTGAATACTGACATGCGGGACCCACTGGTCAGTTTGACCTGGACCAGCCCGTTGACCACTGACGTCATCATGACGTAGTGCTGACGCAGTAATTTAATTACTGGAATTATTTTTACACAGGAAATTCCAGAAAATGTTTCAAACTTCCAAAATTCATATAAAATCAACTGTAGCTCCAAATCAAACAAATTATATATGAAAAATGATCAGAAAAATCCAATCTTTCCATCTGTACTGGTTTCATGCATGTTTAAATAAGCTAACCTGCTGTTTATCACAGAACAAGATAAAACACCTTAAATGGCAACTTATGAGTTTGAACTTTGAATCAATGGTCCAAATTAGTTCAAACCCATCTGTTCTTAGTTGCATTAGCCCAATACACTCATTTTGCCATGTCTCATGCATGCATCATATTGTTGCATACTGTTTGGTAATGTTTGTGTATCGGTGCTCTCTGCGGCAGGTTCTGCCCCCGAGGAGTACCGTGATAACCCCGACGAAGAGCAATACCAGTGCACCGACCCGTCAGGCAAGCAACAAACCATTTGATCATATCGATACAATCCCATGTTCTCGCTCCTGCTCTCTTTTACTGCATTAAGACAACGCATTTCAAACTGCTGTGTGCTACGGTAGTTGAACCCATTTCCTCTGCATGACCTGTCATTGCCACAGTAACTAGATGAAACCCACTAGCATGTGTAGGAGTTGATTGAGCCATATGTATGTGTTGTTCCTACCTTGCTATGCCTGCTAAGCTTAGAGTCGTGTCAGGTCTGGTTCATCTGGGTGATGGGCTAGAGTGAAATGATTATGTCGGTAATGAGAGTGGTGTGGTGAACACGATTTGGTAAAGGTATCGATGAGAGGCCATGTAGGAGTACATGGTGGGTTGTTTCATTGAAGCCGACCTTAAGCACTGAGATCTGTATGTGTGATTTAAGATACAGCTACTACCATGCATTGGGCCCTGAAATATGACCCCGCTCGACTTCTTATTCACCCTAGCTCTCTGTCCAGGAGTTGCAAGTAGTTTCTGGTGTTTGTAGTCTACTGGAGGCCGTGGACAACGCTGACCGTAGGGGTGGGCTGTGATGCGGTAGGTACGTGGCCGGGTGTACCGAATACCCGTTAGGTATCTCGGGAACCCTGTTCACATCGTTCGGGGCCGTATGGGAAACCTCGGCCGGACTCCCTGCGGATGGAACCTGGATAGGCGATAAACCTGGACTAGAGGCTTAAGTGTTTAGGTAGGTCGTGGTCTACACCCACGTCGGCTTTCGCTTGAAGTCTGCCGAGCACATGTCGTGTGCAGACGCTAAGTGGTGGAAACATGTATGAAGAAGTACACCCCTGCAGGGTTATCATAACCTATTCGAATAGCCGCGTCCGCGGTAAAGGACTACTTGGTTGCCTATACAGTTCATAGACAAGTAAATGGAAACTACTAAAAGCCTCAAGATAAGTGTGAGTGCCGAGGATGGCTCTTCCGTAGGAAGACGGAGGCGGATCCTCGGTAGTGTATTGAAGTGGTGAGTAGTGGACTCGTGTGCGCAAAACCATCTTCAAGTTGAAGTATCGTAGGATAGTCTAGCCAAGAGTCAAAGCTGGCTTGCTGCAATAGCTCCACCAACCCTTCTTGATACTATGCATGTATGTAGGATCTGATGTAAGTCTTGCTGAGTACCTTTGTACTCATGTTGCTATAATTTACATTTTTTTACAGAAGACGCTGCAACCCCTTCTGATGGGTTCTATGTAGACGTTGACATCAACGAGTAGGCTAAAGGCCCAGGTGGTGATCCTGAGCTTGTGAAGGACCATGTAGTATAGCTAGGCTTTCCAAGCCTCTTTTATTTTACTAGTTGTCTGTACTCAGACAAGTTACTTCCGCTGCTGGTTTGTATGACTGTATGACTTAAATGTTGGGTCGTGAGACCCGTACCTTTGTGTATGTTATGTATGGCTCCCTGAGCCTTAAATAAAGTACTTGTGTCATAGAGTCATGTTGTGATGCTTCGTTGTATTTGCACATATCGAGCATATTGTGTGTATGATTGAAATGCTTGGTATGTGTGGGATCTGACTATCTAGTTGTTTATCTTTAGTAGCCTCTCTTACCGGGAAATGTCTCCTAGTGTTACCGCTGAGCCATGGTAGCTTGCTACTGCTCTGGAACACTTAGGCTGGCCGGCATGTGTCCTTCTTCGATCCTGTGTCTGTCCCTTCGGGGAAATGTCACGCTTTGAGTACCGGAGTCCTGTTAGCCCGCTACAGCCCGGTTTACCGGAGTCCTGCTAGCCCAGTGCTACAGCCCGGACCCACTTGCTGATGACCGACACGTTCGAAGCTGGGTCATGGATGCATGTCCCTGTAAGTCTGTGCCACTTTGGGTTTACGACTAGTCATGTCAGCCCGGGCTCCTTATCATATGGATGCTAGCGACACTATCATATACGTGAGCCAAAAGGCGCAAACGGTCCCGGGCAAAGGTAAGGCGACACCCGTGGGGATACCGTGCATGAGGCCGCAAAGTGATATGAGGTGTTACCGGCTAGATCGATGTGACATCGAGTCGGGGTCCTGACAGCGTTGGTATCAGAGCCGGACTGCCTGTAGGTTCTCCAAGCCCAACTGGTCGATGTTGAGTCTAGAAATTCTTTAGTTATATGTAGGGGAATTGTTTGTGGGTTGGAACGTAAGGCTCTTTTACTCCTTTATCTTATGACATTCTGATCTGAGTCAGTCCATTCTTCCACCGGGGGTTAAGGAATTAGGACCTATTCTCTCTATCAGGATCACGTGTTACTAATCAGTAGTACCTTATAGGTATGGTGGATACAAGCCTAGTTCAGTTCTTCTACCATATTATGTTGCTAGGATGGTCTCAGAACTTTGATATGATGATGTTGAGTGTGTATGTAATCCTTTGTCAAATGTCTCAAAATCCTTCTTGAGCATTTACAGCTGTTATGCTGCCGAAATTTTGCTAGAAATTCTAATGCCTTTGCATTATGATTGTGCTTTCAGATGGCCACTCGCGACCTCAATCAAGTGGTTCGCCTGACTCGATGCCTAGATGTACCCGGCCATACTGCCAAGTTGGTCAGGGTAATGACTGAGGCTGGATACCGTTGGTATCCTGAGTACACGGTCGAAGAGCAATTCCGAGACTTTAATCAAAGCCAGTATCTCTGCACTATCCGGATATTTCCATCTTATCCTGGATCCACCGAGCCCCTTCACTGCTCCTATGGACTCGGGGTTACTATTGAGATGGCTGTGCAGGATGCCGCCTACTCTATGATGACCATCATGCGAGTCAGATCTGGTCTATTTCGGGACTCTGATTTCCGGTATATGCCAGGATCACTTCCGGGAGCACAAGGGTATCTCCAGGCTATCTATGCTGACCCCACTCAGGAGGATTCACGGACTCGCACCACTGCTGAGATGCTCGAGGATAAGGATCGTGAAAATCGGGCCTTGAGGTTAGAGCTCTTCAATACCCGTGCTGACCACTGGGCCACTTTGACTCGGTTCGCACCGGCGGTGCAAGCTGGATATTCAGATATGCGCGATCTCTATCCTGTGAGATCTGCTCTGCCAGACGTGATGGGTTGGCGTGATGTAGGAGGCATCACCCCACCTCGCGGTCCCCGCAGGCCACCGTCTGTTGGTCCAAGACCTCATCCTAGCCCCTATGGTCCACAAGCTCCACGAGATCGTCTGTTTCCGGATGATCATGTTGAGCTTCCAGGCTATGGAGGTGACTTCTACGAGGACTACTACGGATCGGTCTGAGTTAGTGGTTGTATCACTAGTTCGCACTAGCTGTGTCGTCTATCGTCCTGCGTGACTCGTGGGATATGACCTAGTTTGTACTCTTTCCGGAGGTGTAGAAAAATAATGTATAGGAGCTTGGAATGCCTCCGATGAGATGTAATCCTCTTTTCACCGTAATAGTACTTTGTTTGGTCTTGTACTAAACCATGTATGGTGTGTATGACGATGGAATAAAAGAAGCAGTTTCTGTATCTACCATGTCATACGGATGATCATCTTGCATTTCGAGTTATTCCTTACATTTTTATCCTATGTCAGAATTTTATCTTCCTGACTAAATCACTGTCTTGTTTACCTAGGATGGTCAACACGCGCGCTAACCCTGCTTCTCAAGAGCAGGCCGAAGGCAGTGAAGTCAGGGATGTAAATCTGCCTCATCCCCCTTCCCTAGCTGAGGTTATGATGGAAGCTGAGAGAAACAAGCGGGAGACCAACCGTTTGTTGGAGCGTATTGAACAGAACACGGCACACCATCAGAGGACTAACGTGGTGTCACTCAGTGATTTTATCAAATTACATCCACCCACGTTCCACCACTCCGTTGAGCCTCTCGACGCTGATGACTGGCTTCGCAGTATCGCTCACAAACTACGTTCCGCGCTGGTAGCGGAGGCTGACAAGGTCACCTTTGCTGCATATCATCTTGAAGGCCCCGCCAGTCTATGGTGGGAGAATTATGGAGCTATGCGCCCAGCGGGCCATGTCACTACTTGGGCTGAATTCAGTGAGGCTTTCCGTGAACATCACATTCCGGAGGGTCTCATGGACCGTAAACGTGAGGAATTTTGCAGTTTCACTCAGGGCCGACTCTCTGTGGATGCTTACAGCAGGGAGTTTGGTAACCTCGCACGATATGCCACTGAGGAAGTTTCTACCGATGCCAAGAAGCAAGCAAGGTTCCGTAAGGGGCTTAGTCCTGAGCTTCGCCGCGACCTCCGTCTGCATGAGTGCACCTCTTTTCAGAAACTTGTCAACAAAGCCATCAGTGCTGAAACTGGTCAGACTGACTATGACGCAACACGCAAGCATGGAAGTGACATGGGTTCCTCATCCGGTGCTGGTCCTCAGAAACGCCGCGTGTGGGTACCCAACACCGCCCTGCCACCCAAGTTCACACCGAGGCCATCTTTCCAGGCGCCTCGCCCTGTTCAACAGTCTGCTCCAGCCAAGCCCTATGGGGGTCCAACTAACAATGCTCCTCCACGTACCAGTTCCGTGACTTGTTTCAAGTGTGGGGAATCTGGTCACTATATGCGTGAGTGTCCCCAGACCAACCCCAACCAGTCTGCTAAAGCTGTTGGCCGTGGCAAGCCGACAGGAAAAGTGTTCCACGCCAAGCCGGTCACCGCCTCACGTGGCCATGTCAACTGTATCTCTGCCGAAGAAGCTCAAGAGGATCCCAACGTCGTTCTCGGTACGCTTCTTGTTAACTGCCACCCGGCATCTGTTCTTTTCAATACAGGAGCCTCTCATTCTTTTATATCTGAAAATTATGCTCGTTTGCATAACGTTGCATTCTGTGACATGCCATCCACTATGGAATTTCTACTCCTGGTTCTAGATGGCAGACCTCTAGGGTAAGTTATGGAAATGAAATCCAAGTCGACAGACTTGTTTTCCTCGCGTCCTTGATAGCCCTTAAATCTTCAGATATTAATATCATTCTGGGTATGGACTGGATGTCAGCTCATCATGCCCAAATTGATTGCTTCTCTAGGACTGTTCAACTCACCCATCCTTCGGGGAAGATAGTCAATGTCTTGACCCGAATAGCCAAGCGACAATTATATTCTCTTAACGCCAGCCCTTTGCCAGACCTTGAGGACATTCCGGTAGCCCGTGACTTCCCGGATGTCTTTCCAGAGGAATTGCCAGGTGTTCCACCTGACAGGGATGTTGAGTTCATAATAGACCTCATTCCAGGAACCGTTCCGATTGCTAGAAGACCTTATAAGATGGCACCCCTAGAACTAGCCGAGCTTAAGAAACAACTCGATGAGTCCTTGAAAAAGGGTTTCATCCGCCCTAGTTCATCTCCGTGGGCTTGCCCCGTCCTATTCGTCAAGAAGAAGGATGGTACGGACCGGATGGTTGTAGATTACCGACCTGTCAATTTGGTCACAATCAAGAACAAATATCCGCTTCCCAGGATCAACGACCTGTACGATCAGCTCGCTGGATCCTCAATCTTTTCCAAGATGGATTTGAGGTTGGGCTACCATCAAATCAAAATCAGAAACGGGGACATTCCTAAAACGGCCTTTGTTACTCGTTATGGCCAATACGAGTACACCGTCATGTCCTTCGGTTTAACCAACGCTCCAGCCAACTTTTCTCGGTTAATGAACTCAATCTTCATGGAGTATTTGGATAAATTCGTCGTAGTTTATCTCGATGATATACTCATCTACTCCAAGAACGAGGAAGAACATGCCGAACATTTAAGGCTAGTGTTGAAGAAACTTCGAGAGCATCGCCTTTATGCCAAATTTTCTAAATGCGAATTCTGGTTGTCAGAAGTGACCTATCTGGGTCATGTAATATCTGGTAAAGGAATTGCTGTTAACCCTGAGCGAGTTCAAGCCGTCCTTAATTGGACTCCACCTGAATCGGTCAAGCAAGTTCGGAGTTTTCTGGGCTTAGCGAGCTATTGTCGTCGCTTTGTCGAGAACTTCTCCAAGGTTGCTAAACCTCTAACCGAACTCCTCAAGAAAGATAAGAAGTTCGAGTGGACTCCACAATGTGAGCACAGCTTTCAGGAACTGAAAAGACGCCTGACTTCTGCTCCCGTACTGGTACCGCCAGACCTCTCCAAGGACTTTGTTATCTACTGCGACGCCTCGCGACAAGGACTAGGTTGCATCCTTATGCAACATCGACATGTAATTGCCTACGCTTCACGGCAATTGCACCCACATGAGGAGAATTATCCTACTCATGATCTAGAGCTTGCAGCCGTAGTCTATGCACTTAAAACCTGGCGACATTACCTCCTCGGTAATCGTTGCGAAATATTCACTGATCACCAAAGTCTGAAGTACATCTTCACCCAACCGGATCTGAATCTCAGGCAAAGACGTTGGGTTGAATTGATCACAGACTTCGACTTAGGAATAACCTACACCCCAGGGAAAGCCAACGTCATGGCTGATGCGCTAAGTCGTAAATCTTATTGTAACAACCTGATGTTACAACAAAGTCAACCGCTTCTCCATGAGGAATTTCGGAAGCTTAACCTTCACATTGTTCCTCAAGGATTTCTTTCCACCTTGGTAGCAAAACCTACTCTTACGGATCAAATCATCGCTGCCCAAAAGCGAGATAAGGGAATATCTAAAATCAAAGAGAACATTGCTAGCGGAGGTGCTAGTTGTTTCTCCACAAATGATCATGGTGTTGTGTACTTTGAGAACCGTCTAGTGGTTCCTAAGAACCAGCATCTACGGCAGTTGATCCTTAAGGAGGCTCATGAATCTCCTCTCAGCATTCATCCCGGTAGTACTAAGATGTATCAGGACCTACGCCAGAGGTTCTGGTGGACTAGGATGAAGAGAGAAATTGCTCAGTTTATTGCAAATTGCGACGTCTGTCGTCGTGTAAAAGCAGAGCATCAACGGCCTGCTGGCACCCTTCAACCCTTAGCTATTCCTGAATGGAAATGGGATAAAATTGGTATGGATTTCATTACCGGTTTTCCCAGGACCAAGAGAGGGAATAATGCTATTTTCGTCGTGGTCGATCGTCTTTCCAAAGTAGCCCATTTCTTACCTGTTCGTGAGAGTATAACCGCTAGTCAGCTGGCAGACTTATACATCTCCCGAATAGTGTCCCTCCATGGTGTTCCTTTGGAAATCAACTCGGATCGAGGAAGTCTTTTCACCTCTCGATTTTGGGAAAGTTTCCAAAATGCTATGGGAACTCGTCTCTCCTTTAGCACCGCTTTCCACCCTCAGTCGAGTGGTCAAGTGGAACGCGTCAACCAAATTCTAGAAGACATGCTTCGAGCCTCTGTTATCTCATTCGGAATGGACTGGGAGAAGTGCCTTCCATTTGCCGAATTCGCTTACAACAACAGCTATCAATCTAGCTTGGGTAAAGCCCCTTTTGAAGTTCTCTATGGACGACGGTGTCGAACACCCCTTAACTGGTCAGAGACCGGGGAAAGACAATTCTTTGGCCCGGATATGATTCAGGAAGCAGAAGAACAAGTTCGTATCGTTCGTGAAAAGTTGAAAACAGCCCAATCTCGTCAAAAGAGTCAATATGACCGAAAACATAAGGCTATGACTTTCGAGGTTGATGAGAAGGCTTATCTTTGGGTCACCCCTCTGAAGGGAACCCATCGTTTCGGTATCAAAGGCAAATTGGCTCCTCGTTACATTGGACCTTTTCGCATTCTCGCCAAACGAGGAGAAGTTGCCTACCAGTTGGAACTACCTCCGCACCTCTCCAGAGTCCACGATGTCTTCCATGTTTCTCAACTCAGGCGTTGCTTCTCGGATCCTATCCGTGGAGTGGACCACGAAACGCTTGATCTCCAAGATAATCTTACATATCGAGAGTACCCCATTCGTATTCTCGATCAAACCGAACGTACCACCCGACGTCATAATATCAAGTTTCTCAAAGTTCAATGGTCGCACCATTCTGAGGATGAAGCAACTTGGGAAAGGGAGGATCGTCTTCGACTTGAGTATCCCGCCTTCTTCCCGGAGGAACCCAAATCTCGGGACGAGATTCTTTTGAGTGGGGGTGAGTTGTCACACCCTAGCTAGTTCATGCATTAGAGTGTTGCATCATGTCTATTTCATTTAACAGAAACCTGAAATGGGAATGACAGAACCCCCAGCCCCCTCTGAATCCAACTAGGGTTTACTAAAAATATTTTCGATGAACCTGAAATGCCCTTCTAAAATGTCCATCATTTTTGTCTTGGTCCAAAACCTCTGGCAAAAGTGATGCACAATTTCCTAGGTCATCCTAAGGTCTTTGAATTAAATCATAAGTATTTGAATTTGGGCATTTAAAATTTATGAAATATTTCAAATGCTCAAATATTCCCAAACTAAAATGTTCCATGCTGGAAATATTCCAACTAAGGACCAGAGGCAGTTTGGTGAATTTTGGAATGACATAGGTATTTTTAGAAATTCAACAAACCTATAGAATAAAAACAGAAAACAGAAAAAAAAGGGAAAACTTACCTGGCGCCACCACAGGCCCACCAGCCAGCCCACCTGGCCGGCCCAGCCCGGCCACCACTCCAGCGAGCTGCTTGGCTTGCCAGGCAGGCAGCCAAGGTGCTCGGCGGCGGCACCGCAGCTCGCCATGCAGCTGCACGTCTCCCTGCTTCCCCCTCTCGCCGCCCTGCTGGCCTGGACGAGCTCCACGTCGCGCCCCGACCCCCCTGGACACCTCCATTCGCCCCTAGTTCCTCTCCCTCGCGCTCCCACGCCATGGCCGACGCCACCGTCGCCGCACCGCCGCCGTAGCCGTGCTCCCCGTCGTCTCCACGCCGCGCCACCGTGTCCAGAAGCTCCGCCGTCCTCTACTTCTTCGAGCTAGCCGAGCCCCGAGCGCTCGCGTGCCCCGAAGACGCCGCACCAACCTCGCCCGAACCGCCATCACCGGAGATCCCCTTCGCCGTCGCCGCCGCAGCAGCTCGTCCCCGACCACGCCGTCCTTTCCATCAAGACCGCAGTGAGCTGGGCTAACTTCCCCTTCCTCTCTTTCTCTCTCTCGTGCACCACAGCGAGCCCACTAAGCTCACCCGCACGCGCCGTCGCGGACCTCTTCGCCGACGTGCTCCCGGCCATCCTCCGGCCACCTCACCTTGTCCATCGCACTCACCACGCCGCGTTGGGGCTAACCATGCACTCCCCGCACCTCACCGCACACTCTAGCCACGAGTTCGTCTTCAACCGAACTCCGGCGGCCGCCAAAGTCGCCGCCGGCGCCAACTCCGGCCACCCCGAGCCCAACCACCACCACCAATAGTCGCGGCTCAACCTCAGCAACACGTAGATGCCTTCCGCCGTCCATTTGGTTGCCGGAATGGCAAAAAGCACTTTCGCCGCCGCGTCGGGCTCGCCGGCGGCTAGATGCCGGCGTGTTTGACTCTGACTTTGACCACGGGTGGGCCCCGGTTGACCCCCTGGGTCTATGACATGTGGGGCCCCCTTTGTTAATTAATCCAGTTAGTTTAAATCTAATTTAGTTAAACTAATTGAATACTGACATGCGGGACCCACTGGTCAGTTTGACCTGGACCAGCCCGTTGACCACTGACGTCATCATGACGTAGTGCTGACGCAGTAATTTAATTACTAGAATTATTTTTACACAGGAAATTCCAGAAAATGTTTCAAACTTCCAAAATTCATATAAAATCAACCGTAGCTCCAAATCAAACAAATTATATATGAAAAATGATCAGAAAAATCCAATCTTTCCATCTGTACTGGTTTCATGCATGTTTAAACAAGCTAACCTGCTGTTTATCACAGAACAAGATAAAACACCTTAAATGGCAACTTATGAGTTTGAACTTTGAATCAATGGTCCAAATTAGTTCAAACCCATCTGTTCTTAGTTGCATTAGCCCAATACACTCATTTTGCCATGTCTCATGCATGCATCATATTGTTGCATACTGTTTGGTAATGTTTGTGTATCGGTGCTCTCTGCGGCAGGTTCTGCCCCCGAGGAGTACCGTGATAACCCCGACGAAGAGCAATACCAGTGCACCGACCCGTCAGGCAAGCAACAAACCATTTGATCATATCGATACAATCCCATGTTCTCGCTCCTGCTCTCTTTTACTGCATTAAGACAACGCGTTTCAAACTGCTGTGTGCTACGGTAGTTGAACCCATTTCCTCTGCATGACCTGTCATTGCCACAGTAACTAGATGAAACCCACTAGCATGTGTAGGAGTTGATTGAGCCATATGTATGTGTTGTTCCTACCTTGCTATGCCTGCTATGCTTAGAGTCGTGTCAGGTATGGTTCATCTGGGTGATGGGCTAGAGTGAAATGATTATGTCGGTAATGAGAGTGGTGTGGTGAACACGATTTGGTAAAGGTATCGATGAGAGGCCATGTAGGAGTACATGGTGGGTTGTTTCATTGAAGCCGACCTTAAGCACTGAGATCTGTATGTGTGATTTAAGATACAGCTACTACCATGCATTGGGCCCTGAAATATGACCCCGCTCGACTTCTTATTCACCCTAGCTCTCTGTCCAGGAGTTGCAAGTAGTTTCTGGTGTTTGTAGTCTACTGGAGGCCGTGGACAGCGCTGACCGTAGGGGTGGGCTGTGATGCAGTAGGTACGTGGCCGGGTGTACCGAATACCCGTTAGGTATCTCGGGAACCCTGTTCACATCGTTCGGGGCCGTATGGGAAACCTCGGCCGGACTCCCTGCGGATGGAACCTGGATAGGCGATAAACCTGGACTAGAGGCTTAAGTGTTTAGGTAGGTCGTGCTCTACACCCACGTCGGCTTTCGCTTGAAGTCTGCCGAGCACATGTCGTGTGCAGACGCTAAGTGGTGGAAACATGTATGAAGAAGTACACCCCTGCAGGGTTATCATAACCTATTCGAATAGCCGCGTCCGCGGTAAAGGACTACTTGGTTGCCTATACAGTTCATAGACAAGTAAATGGAAACTACTAAAAGCCTCAAGATAAGTGTGAGTGCCGAGGATGGCTCTTCCGTAGGAAGACGGAGGCGGATCCTCGGTAGTGTATTGAAGTGGTGAGTAGTGGACTCGTGTGCGCAAAACCATCTTCAAGTTGAAGTATCATAGGATAGTCTAGCCAAGAGTCAAAGCTGGCTTGCTGCAATAGCTCCACCAACCCTTCTTGATACTATGCATGTATGTAGGATCTGATGTAAGTCTTGCTGAGTACCTTTGTACTCATGTTGCTATAATTTACATTTTTCTATGTAGACGTTGACATCAACGAGTAGGCTAAAGGCCCAGGTGGTGATCCTGAGCTTGTGAAGGACCATGTAGTATACCTAGGCTTTCCAAGCCTCTTTTATTTTACTAGTTGTCTGTACTCAGACAAGTTACTTCCGCTGCTGGTTTGTATGACTGTATGACTTGAATGTTGGGTCGTGAGACCCGTACCTTTGTGTATGTTATGTATGGCTCCCTGAGCCTTAAATAAAGTACTTGTGTCGTAGAGTCATGTTGTGATGCTTCGTTGTATTTGCACATATCGAGCATATTGTGTGTATGATTGAAATGCTTGGTATGTGTGGGATCTGACTATCTAGTTGTTTATCTTTAGTAGCCTCTCTTACCGGGAAATGTCTCCTAGTGTTACCGCTGAGCCATGGTAGCTTGCTACTACTCTGGAACACTTAGGCTGGCCGGCATGTGTCCTTCTTCGATCCTGTGTCTGTCCCTTCGGGGAAATGTCACGCTTTGAGTACCGGAGTCCTGTTAGCCCGCTACAGCCCGGTTTACCGGAGTCCTGCTAGCCCAGTGCTACAGCCCGGACCCACTTGCTGATGACCGACACGTTCGAAGCTGGGTCATGGATGCCTGTCCCTGTAAGTCCAGTGCCACTTTGGGTTTACGACTAGTCATGTCAGCCCGGGCTCCTTATCATATGGATGCTAGCGACACTATCATATACGTGAGCCAAAAGGCGCAAACGGTCCCGGGCAAAGGTAAGGCGACACCCGTGGGGATACCGTGCGTGAGGCCGCAAAGTGATATGAGGTGTTACCGGCTAGATCGATGTGACATCGAGTCGGGGTCCTGACATATTGCTTCTACGACTATCGCTACTGCTTAGTGATAAAGTAAAGCAATTACATGGCGATTGCATTTCATACAATAAAGCGACAACCATAAGGCTCCTGCTAGTTTCCGATAACTTTTAAAAAACATGATCATCTCATACAATAATTTATATCTCATCACGTCTTGACCATCTCACATCACAACATGCCCTGCAAAAACAAGTTAGACGTCCTCTACTTTGTTGTTGCAAGTTTTACGTGGCTGCTACGGGCTTCTAGCAAGAACCGTTCTTACCTACGCATCAAAACCACAATGATTTTTCGTCAAGTGTGTTGTTTTAACCTTCAACAAGGACCGTCTGTAGTCAAACTCGATTCAACTAAAGTTGGAGAAATAAACACCTACCAGCCACCTGTGTGCAGAGCACGTTGGTAGAACTAGTGTCATGAACGCGGTCATGTAATGTCAGTCCGGGGCACTTCATCCAACAATACCACCGAATCAAAGTAAGACGTTGGTGGCAAGAAGTATGACTATTATCGCCCACAACTCTTGGTGTTCTACTCATGCATATCATCTATGCATTGACCTGGCTCGGATGCCACTGTTGGGAAACGTAGCATGCAATTTGAAAATTTTTCCTACGATCACGCAAGATCTTTCTACGATATGCATAGCAGCGAGATGGGGAGAGTGTGTCCATGTACCCTCGTAGACCGAAAGCGGAAGCGTTATGATAATGTAGTTGATGTAGTCGAACATCTTCACAATCCAACCGATCTAAGTACTGAACGTACGGAACCTCCGTGTTCAGCACACGTTCAGCTCGATGACGTCCCTCGAACTCTTGATCTAGTAGAGGGCCGAGGGAGAGTTCCATCAGCACGATAGCGTGGTGACGATGATGGTGATGTGATCCGCGCAGGGCTTTGCTTAAGCACTACGACGCTATGACCGGAGGAGTAAACTATGGAGGGGGCACCACACACGGCTAAGAGAATTTTTGGTGTGCTTTGGGGTACCCCCCGCCCCCGTATATAAAGGTGGGGGGAGGAGGCCGGTGGCCAGGAGGGGCACGCCAAGGGGGGAGTCCTACTTGGACTCCTAGTCCAAGTAGGATTCGCCCCCCCCCCCCCGTTTCCTTTCTCTACCAGAGGGAAAAGGAAGCAGAGGGAATGGAAGAGGGAAAGGGGGGAGCCGCCCCCTACCACTAATCCAATACGGACTTCCATGGGGGGAGGCCACCCCTTGCAACCCTCCTCTCTCTCTCCACTAAGGCCCACTAAGGCCCGTTATTTCCTCGGGGGGTTCCAGCAACCCCTCGGTACTCCGGTAAAATATATGAATCATTCGGAACCATTCTGATGTCTGAATATAACCTTCCAATATATGAATCTTTAACTCTCGACAATTTCAAGACTCCTCGTCATGTCCGTGATCTCATCCAAGACTCCGAACAATCTTCGGTCACCAAAACACATAACTCAGAATACAAATCATCATCGAACATTGAGCGTGCGGACCCTACGGGTTCGAGAACTATGTAGACATGACCGAGACACATCTCCGGTCAATAACCAGTAGCGGAACCTGGATGCTCATATTGGTTCCTACATATTCTACAAAGATCTTTATTGGTCAAGCCGCATAAAAATATACTTTATTCCCTTTGTCACTGGTATGTTACTTTCCTGAGATTTGATCGTCGGTATCATCATACCTAGTTCAATCTCGTTACTGGCAAGTCTCTTTACTCGTTCCGTAATGCATCATCCCGCAACTAACTCATTAGTCACATTGCTTGCAAGGTTTATAGTGATGTGCAATACCGAGAGGGCCCAAAGATACTTCTCCGATACACGGAGTGACAAATCCTAATCTTGATCTATGCCAACTCAACAAACACCTTCAGAGACAATTGTAGAGCATCTTTAGAATCACCCAGTTATGTTGTGACATTTGATAGCACACAAGGTGTTCCTCTGGTATTCGGGAGTTGCATAATCTCATAGTCAGAGGAATATGTATAAGTCATGAAGAAAGCAATAGCAATATAACTAAACGATCATAATGCGAAGCTAACGGATGGGTCTTGTCCATCACATCATTCTCTAATGATTTCATCCTGTTCATCAAATGATAACACATGTTTATGGTCAGGAAACTTAACCATCTTTGATCAACGAGCTAGTCAAGTAGAGGCATACTAGGGACACTCTATTTGTCTATGTATTCACACATGTACTAAGTTTCCGGTTAATACAATTCTAGCATGAATAATAAAAATTTATCATGATATATGGAAATATAATAACAACTTTATTATTGCCTCTAGGGCCTATTTCCTTCACGAACTTAGCCAAGCGACTTTGCCGGCTTGGCTAAGGTGAATTACTTCAAACACGGAGGGGGGGGAGAACTCGCCCCGCACGCCGGAGACTATAGGTCCACGGGGAACCTTGGAGTTGTGAGACACCGGCGTTGGAGGCTAGTTCGGGGGCTACTGAGGGAGTCCTGGACTAGGGGGTCCTCGGGCTGCAGGCCTATCTCTTATGGGCCGGACAGGTGGGCCGATGTACGACTACAACAAGGCCGATCTATAAGGTGACTCTGTGTCTGGACAGGAAACCTTCGAAGCCTTGGTGTGTCCTCCAAGTGAAGATGGAAGAATCGACATGTTTATTTCCCTGTTGTAACTGACCATGTGTAACCCTAGGATCCCTGGTGTCTATATAAACCAGAGGGTTTAGTCCATAGAGGCTAGAAGAACGACAATCATCCTACTCACCTAGGGTTTACTTCGGCTGATCTCATGGTATATCAACTCTGTAATCATCCTATACACTTCAATATAATCAAGCAGGACGTATGGTTTTACCTCTTTGAGAGGGCTTGCACCTCGGTAAACATTGTGTCCTTCATCCCTTGTTTCCCATTGATCCAAGATCAACAGCTCGGGAACCCTACCCGGGATCCGTTGGTTTTGCCACCAACAAGCACCTTCTCTCTTTGTCAATAAGAAGGATGGTACAAATCGTTTGGTCCAAGACTACCGACCTACTCGGAAGGATCTGGTTGAATTCAACATAGTCAGATCCGTGTGGAGATAAGGTCCGAGTCAGACATGCCCAACTATGAGTCGCAGCGATATTTCATATGTGAGTCTCTAGTACAACATACGTTCTCTGTCCTAAGACTTGAGCTGGAGCATGTACCCGGGATGGCCATAGACCTGCTTTGGGCCGACCAAATGGTACTTCGTGACTGGGTAGTTATAAAGGTATACTCTGGGCCTGTCGTGTGATCCAACCAAGATAAGCATGGCCATGCGACAAGGATTATGAGATAACCCGGTTTGTTGTCGGTATCACTAGAACGAGAACGAGGTCTGGCTAGCACAAGGGTGTCAGACTCGCCTTGAGCCTGACAACATATATCATGTGGCAAAGGGAACAGAAGTGTGAGATGTTGTACGGGTTCGCCTAACCAGCTTAATCGGACATTTGGAGTTGGCACGCATTGCTAGAGGCTGCTACCGACTAGCCACGCCGGATGTGATCTGACTCGCGACCAATTGAACGAGAACCTAAGGGGTCGCGTCCTTAAGGGAAGAAACCTCTGACGCCTGATCTGACTCCACGAGTCAGATGTGATCCTACTCGGACTCGGATCTATGCTGAATAGACTTTGGGCTTTAGGATCCGTGCGAGGCCCAAGTGTGGAGCCTGCGACGGATGCCTATATATAGTGGGGGTGCGCCACACTCATTTGGTTGATCGCTTCGGCGCTGGCACTAGGGATTTGCATGTGTTGCAACTAGCCACCTCCACTCGCCGTCGACTGCGTGATCGAACCTAGTAGTCCGCCGCATGGTGTTCTCCTGGACGCAGGGATACCATTAGGGGCGGTGCACTTGTGTCGCTCCGGCGAACCTGTATGAAGGATCTAACGACCGGCTATTCGAGGGAGATCAGACCAGGAGGAGACGATCCATGCGTACATGCTGCCCCAATTCCTCTTTCATTGCACAGCACTGCGCGTCTAGTGGTAACGATCCATGATCTATCTCCTATAGCATGATCTTGGTTGCTCTGCGTGTAGGAAAATTTTAATTTGTAGTTGACGCACCCTATGTAGATTCCAATAGTAGTATCAGAGCCTCTTCTATAGGATTTGGATTTAGATTGTATGCATATTAGATATCTGGAGGCGGCAGATGAGATATGTTGTCGATTATGAGATCGGCTATGTGCATAGTTGGTGAGATGAACTACACATGGAGATCGATGTGGCTATGTTTTCTATCAATACGAATCAGTGAGGTCGTGACATGACCTACCCCTATCAGTTGGTATCCACCATCGGGGTTAACATTGAAATTAAATTCAAATCAGATTCGTGACGATCGATGAGATCAGTCAGATCAGAAAATTCGGCGTGATCAGAGTACATATGGGATCTGTGATTTCCAAAAACGTCGAGCGCTGCCCGCACCTACGAGGGGCGATGCCCCTTCAAACCCCACTGGCTAACCGGCTAGCAGAACCGCCTTGTGCGTAGCACCTTATATTTCATACATGATCACACAAAACGGTAGAATGTGATTCTATGCATAACTTTGTTTTGCAGGTTTGATGTGAATAGTATGGCTCATGTGTATGTGATGCATGTGTGTAAATTATACATGGCCTGCGTATCATGTTTTGTCAGCCATCAGGAGCCAAAGAGATGTCATTATAATGTATAATGACCTGCGTATTGACTTTTGATTCTCTATAAAAATCATTACTAGTTGTAGTAGTTGGGTAATAGAGATCAGGTTGGTGGCTTGGCGTCCTAGCGTGACAAACAAGATGGAGTCCCTAGATGGTCAGCGGAGTAGGAGCTAACCTGGAAGAACATCCATGAAGGAGCCATACTATTTCACAATATATGTTTATTTATGATTGTGATGCTTCTTTGTTTCTATGCATGTTAAAATTGTAGAAAGATCCCTCGTTAATATCAAGCAAATTGCCACCCCTGATGTTGCACCTTCGCACGTCAAGTGCATCTAGTAGTTGGCTCATAAAATTGGGGTGCTGCTAGGTGTCCTTGAACTGAAGGGTTCGTGTCAGAGACGGACAAGCACTGCATCAGGTTGACTTGACAAGGTTATCAAAACGGTTTTGGGCCTTGTGGCAAAGAAGATTGGGAGCTGACGTATAAGATACATACCTGACTGACAGGAGTCGTATAGAGATACAATTAGCAATGAATTGCTTACCAGATAGGCATGTTGGCTAGCAGTGCTGCTAAAGCTCACTATTCGCAGGCATCAGTCGAATCCTGAATCACTAAGAGTTTGCAGAGGGATGCTGACTTCAGTGGGATTATTTCTGTTTAAGGCGTGAATTACTCTACAAAAACACATTGCTTAGTGATTGCATATTTTTTCCGTTGTAGATCAATAGCACCACCTGCTCAACCCAACATTGCATTGATATCAATCTTGGAAAAGGATAAACTTAATGTAACAAACTTTACCACCTCGCATAGAAATTTGAGAATTGTTCTCAAGCACAATAAGAAGGAACATGTTCTAGAGGATCCACTTCTAGAGGAACCTGTCGATACTGCTAATGGCACAACCAGGAATGACTACCAGAAACTCGTTGATGAATCAAACTAGATCAACTGCCTCATGCTAGCTTCTATGGAGCTCGATTTGCAGCAACATTTTGAAGATGTGGGGGTTTTCAATATGATCGAGAGTCTCAAGAGCATGTTTCGGGTACATGGTAGGACCGAAAGGTTCAACATATGGCAATCCTTGATGGATTGTAAGCTGAAGAAGGTGATCCACTTAGCCCGCGCGTGATCAAGATGATCGCATACGTGCAAGCTTTGGAAAGGTTAGGCTTCCTGGTCTTGGATGAGATGGCTACCAATGCAGCTATGGGTTCTCTTCCACCTAGCTATGGGACGTTCATATCGAACTATCATATGAACGACATGGATAATAAGCTCACTGAATTGCATGGGCTGCTAAAGGTGGTAAAGCAAGATATCAAGAAAGGCACACATCAAGTGTTGATGGTGCAGAACCCCGGCAAGTTCAAGAAGAGTTGGTCTAAGAAAAAGGCTAAGGCAAAGGGAACGAAGAATGTAATCTCCGCTACTGCGTCGAAGTCTGGACCAGACTCAGGGACCATTTGCTATCATTGCAACGAGACCGATCACTATAGCAAGTGGCTTAAAGAGCATGGCAAGAAGGCCGGAAATGCTTCTTCAGGCAAAGGTACACTTGTTACATATGTTATAGACATTTACCTTGCTGACATACCTAGTAGCTCTTGGGTGTTTTATATCAGATCGGTTGTTCATATTTGCAACTCGATGTAGGGGCTGGTAAGAACTAGGCGTGTGGCACAACGCGAGATCAACATTAGGATCGGCAACAAAGCAGGAGTTGCTACGTTGGAGGTCGGCATGATACAGCTCGAGCTTCCTTCCCGATTCATTTTGGAATTGAATAATTGTTATTACATTCCTACACTTAGTTGGAACATTATTTCTGCCTCATGTTTGATGAGTCAGGTTTATGAATTGAATTTAAAGGACAATGGTTGTTCAATATCTTTGAATGGTATGTTCCACGGTTATGCACCCATTGTTGATGGGCTATTTATTTTGAATCCGAAAACGGAATATGTCTATAATATGAATGTCAAGAGGCATAAGCCTAATGAGATAAATCCGACATAATTCTGGCATTGCTGACTCGGAAACATTAGTCTAAAACGCATGAAGAATCTCCATGGTGATGAATGATACATCTCCAATGTATATATAATTTGTGAAGTATTCATTCTATATTTACTTGAGTTTTATATGGTTTTGGTGCACTTTTATATTATTTTTATGGACTAACTTATTAATCCAGTGCCCAGTGCTAGTTCCTGTTTGTTGCATTTTTTTCACAGCATATCCATATCAAACGAAGTCCAAACACGATAAAAATTTACGGAGATTTATTTTGGAATATATGTGATTTTTGGGAAGCGGAATCAACATGAGACAATGTCCAAGGGGCCCGCAAGCTCAAGGGGCGCGCTCCCTACCCAGGGCATGCCTGGCAAGCTTGTGGCCACCCCGTAGGTCGGTTGGAGGTATCCTTCGGCCGAAAGGAATCTTATATCTGCATAAAAATCATGTTAAAATTTTAGCCCAATCAACATTACGGATCTCTGGGAATTCAAGAAACAGTTTTTGGCCAGAAAGAGGGTCGCGGAAATAGAAGGAAACAGAGAGAGTCCAATCTCGGAGGGGCTCCTGCCCCTCCGGGCACCATGGAGGCCAAGGACTAGAGGGAGAACCTCTCCCCATCTAGGGGGGGGGTCATGGAGGAGCAAGCACCAGGGGGAGACTCTCTCCCTCTCTCTCTCGGTGGCACCGGAGTGCCACTGGGGGAACCATCTCCGTGGTGATCGTCTTCATCAACATCACCGTCTTCATCGTCTCCCTCATCTATTTTCAGTAGTCCACTCTCCTGCACCCCGCTGTAATGCTATACTTGAACATGGTGCTCCATGCCACATATTATTATCTAATGATGTGTTGTCATCCTATGATGTTTGAGTAGATTTCTTTTGTTCTTTGGGTTGATTCATGATCTTGATTGGTTTGAGTTGTATGCTTTATATTGATGCTGGCCTATGGTGCCTTCCATGTTGAGCACACATGAGGGATTCCCGATGTAGGGTGTTGCAGTACGTTCATGATTCACTTATGGTGGGTGCTACTGCTTGAGCTTGTGTCATTTTTTTCCTTGAAGAGGCAAGGGTGATGCAGCAAAGTAGAGATAAGTATTTCCCTCAGCTAAGAACCAAGGTATCAATCGAGTAGGAGGTACAAGCAAGTCTCCAATCTATGCACCTGCACAAACTAACAAACACTTGCACTCAACACGAAAAGGGTTGTCAATCCCTTCACGGTCTCGAACAAGAGTGAGATCAAATAGAGATAGGTATAAAAGATAAATAAAAGAGCAAACTAATGTAAATCCAATAAATTGCAGCAAGGTATTTTTGGGTCTTTTGGTTTATAGATCTGAAAATATATGATGGAAAATAGACCCGGGGGCCATAGGTTTCACTAAAGGCTATTCTCTTCAAAGAAAACATACGATGGGTAAGCAAATTACTATCGAGCAACTGATAGAAAAGCGCAAAGTTATGACAATATCCAAGGCAATGATTATGAATATAGGCATCATGTCCGTGTCAAGTAGACCGAAACAATTATGCATCTACTACTATTAATCCACACATCGACCGCTATCTAGCTTGCATCTAGAGTATTGAGTTCATAAGAACGAAGTAACGCCTTAAGTAAGATGACATGATGTAGAGGGATAAACTCAACCAATATGATGAAAACCCCATCTTTTTAACCTTGATGGCAACAATACAATACGTGCCTCGCTACCCCTACTTTGTCAGTTGTCACTAGCTGAGGACACTGCAAGACTGAACCCAAAACTAAGCCGCATCTCTCATTGCAAGAAAAATCAATCTAGTCGGCCAAACCAAACCGATAATTCGAAGAGAAATAGGAAGATATTTAATCATGCATAAAAGAGTTCAGAAAAGACTAAAATAATATTCATACATAATCTGATCACAAATCCACAATTCATCGAATCTCGAGAAACACACCGCATTAGAATATTACATCGGATAGAACTCCAAGAACATCGAGAGAACATTGCATTGAAGATCAAAGAGAGAGAAGAACCCATCTAGCTATGAACCCGTAGGTCTACGGTAAACTACTGATGCTTCATCGGAAGGGCAATAAATGTTGATGTATATGCCCTTCGTGATCGAATCCCCCTTCCGCCAGGGTGCCGGAAAAGGTCCCAAGATGGGATCTCATGGGAACAGAAGCTTGCAGCGGCAGAAAAGTATTTTGGTGGACGCTTCTATTGGTTTGGGAATATTTGGGAATTTATAGTGTAAGAATTAGGGTTGGACGACTCCCGAGGGGCCCACAAGCCCTTAGCCCCCCCCCCCGGCGTGCCTAGCAGGCTTGTGGCCTCCTCGGAGATCTTATGACCCCCTCTCCAAGCTTCGTGGACGTCTTCTGGTCCATGAAAAATCATCGTAAATTTTTATTCCGTTTGGTATTCTTTTTTTGTAAAACTCAAAAACAAGGAAAAAAACAGAAACTGTCACTAGGCTCTAGGTTAATAGGTTAGTCCCAAAAATAATATAAAATAGCATATTAATGCATATAATACATCCAAAACAGATAGTATAATAGCATGGAACAATCAAAATTTATAGATAAGTTGGAGATGTATCAAACATCCGCAAGCTTAATTCCTGCTCGTCCTCGAGTAGGTAAATGATAAAAACAGAATTTTTGATGTGGAATGCAACCTAGCATATTTACTGATATAATCTTCTTTATTGTGGCATGAATATTCAAACCCATAAGATTCAAAACAAAAGTTCAATATATACATAAAAACAATAATACTTCAAACATACTAATAAAGCAATCGTGGCTTCTCAAAATAACATGGCAAAAGAAAGTTATCCCTACAAAATCGTATTGTCTGGTTATGCGCCATCTTCATCACACGAAGTATTTAATCATGCACAACCCCAATGACAAGCCAAGCAATTGTTTCATACTTTTGGTGTTCTCAAACTTTTTCAACTTTCACTCAATACATGAGCATGAGCCATGGATATAGCACTATAGGTGGAATAGAATATGGTGGTTGTGGAGAAGACAAAAAGAAGGAGATAGTCTCACATCAACTAGGCATATTAACAGGCTATGTAGATGCCCATCAATAGATATCAATGTGAGTGAGTAGGGATTGCTATGCAACGGAGGCACTAGAGCTATAAGTGTATGGAAGCTCAAAAATAAACTAAGTGGGTGTGCATCCAACTTGCTTGCTCACGAAGACCTAGGGCAATTTGAGGAAGCCAATCATTGGAATATACAAGCCAAGTTCTATAATGAAAAACTCCCACTAGTATATGAATGCGACAAAATAGGAGACTCTCTATCATGAAGAATATGGTGCTACTTTGAAGAACAAGTGTGGAAAAGGATAGTAACATTGTCCTTTCTCTCTTTTCTGTCATTTTTTTATTTGGGCTTCTTTGGCCTCTTTTATATTTTTATAAAGTCGGAGACTCATCCCAACTTGTGAGGTAATCATAGCTTCCATCATCCTTTCCTCATGTGGGACAATGCTCTAATAATGATGATCATAACCCTTTTATTTACTTACAACTCAAGAATTACTACTCGATACTACAACAAAATATGACTCTATTTGAATGCCTCTGGCGGTGTACTGGGATGTCCAATGATCAAGAGTGACATGTATAAAAAAATATGAACGGAGGCCTTGCCATAAATAATATATCATACAAGACGCTCCAATCTGCGCATCCAGAGGAGTTTCCACGCCTTCGCCTATCAAAGGAGTTGTTGGGGAACTGTTTCCATGATCATCCCTTTAGTGGAGACTCGTCCCCATCGTACCTTGGATGGGACAGGAGCTGACCCATGGCCGGGTTGTGGAACACGCCACAGGAAAGCTGGCTTGCTAGAGTAGTCTTGGTTCGCCGGGTTCGGCCGGATTGCACCAGCCGGCAGGGTCGGGTTGCCTTCTTGGTTGGGTCGAAGTAGCTTGGCCGAGTCGAGGGACTTGGCTGGGTTGAGGAACCCGGCCAAGCGTGAGCCGGCTTGAGGGGCGATGCTGGCCCCGATGTTTTTTGAAAAGGATCCGGGTTCCATTGCCTGCCCGAGGTTCATCCCCCTGGCAATAATTGATAGAAAAGCGCAAAGTTATGACGATATCCAAGGCACTGATTATTAATATAAGCATCATGTCTGTGTCAAGTAGACCGAAATGATTCTTCTTCTACTACTATTACTCTACACATCGACCGCTATCTAGCATGCATCTAGAGTATTAAGTTCATAAGAACGGACTAACACCTTAAGTAAGATGACATGATGTAGAGGGATAAACTCAAGCAATATTATCAAAAGCCCACCTTTTTACCCTTGATGGCAACAATACAATACATGCCTCGCTACCCCTACTTTGTCACTAGGTGAGGACACCGCAAGATTGAACCCAAAACTAAGCACCTCTCCCATTGCAAGAGAAACCAATCTAGTTGGCCAAACCAAACTGATTATTCAAAGAGAAATACAAAGATATTTAATCATGCATAAAAGAGTTCAGAAAATACTCAAATAATATTCATCGATAATCTAATCATAAATCCACAGTTCATCGGATATCGACAAACACACCACAAAATAGTATTATATCGGATAGAACTCCAAGAACATCGAGGAGAACATTCTATTGAAGATGAAAGAGAGAGAAGAAGCCATCTAGCTACTAGCTATGGACCCGTAGGTCTGTGGTAAACTACTCACGCTTCATCGGAAGGGCAATAAGGTTGATGTAGATGCCCTCCATGATCGAATCCCCCTTCCGGCAGGGTCTGGGGTCTCACATGAACAGAGGCTTGTGGCGGCAGAAAAGTATTTGCTACTGTTGGTTTGGGAATATTTGGGAATTTATACTGCAAGAATTAGTGTTGGAGGACTCCCAAGGGGCCCACAAGCCCTCAAGATGCCCCCCTAGGGCGCGCCTAGGGGGATTGTGGCCTCCTCGGAGATCTCCTGACCCCCTCTCCAAGCTTTGTGGATGTCTTCTGGTCCAAGAAAAATCATCATAAAGTTTTATTCCGTTTGGACTCTGTTTGGTATTCCTTTTCTGTAAAACTCAAAAACAAGGGGAAAACAGAAACTGTCATTGGGCTCTAGGTTAATAGGCTAGTCCAAAAAAATAATATAAAATAGCATATTAATGCATATAAAACATCTGAAACACATAATATAATAGCATGGAACAATAAAAAATTATAGATACGTTGGAGACGTTGGTGGGTGGCTAGATTGACAGAAGCTTACACCTGAGTAAGGGGTTGTTGCGTATGGGAGTAAAGGGGACGTGATACTTAATGATATGGTTGGGTTTACCTTAATGGTTTCTAATAGTTGTGAATGCTTGCTAGAGGTCCAATCATAAGTTCATATGATCCAAGTACGAAAAGTATGTTATCTCATGCCTCTCCCTCATATAAAATTGCAATAATGATTACCGATGTTGTTAACAATTGCCTAGGACAATTCCGCACTCCAATCCATCATTATTCCACACTCGCTATTTGTAATATATAGTAACATATTCTAACTTTATTTAGGTAGAACCTATTTTTTATATTTTAGCTCTCCAATATCATGAAAAGTTATCCTCTTTTTGCCCACAACGTAGTTTTATTTCTCGTTTCTAGATGAAAGCAAATGCTCGGTGTACATAGAGTTGTATCGGTAGCAGATAGTGTTGGGTAACGCAGTATTTCAAAAAAAATCCTATGATCATGCAAGATTGCTACGTCTTGAGCTTGTGTTGGTTTTCCCTGAAGAGGAAGGGATGATGCAGTAGAGTAGCGAAAGTATTTCCCTCAGTTTTTGAGAACCAAGGTATCAATCCAGTAGGAGCCCAGGCTCAAGTCCCTTGTACCTGCACAAAGCGATAGCTACTCGCAACCAATGCGATTAGGGGTTGTCAAGCCCTTCACGGTCACGTACGAGAGTGAGATCTGATAGATATAATATTTTTGGTATTTTGGTATAAAGATGCAAAGTAAAAAGTAAAGGCAAAGTAAAAAAGCAAAGCAAGATTAAATTAATGGAGATTGATATGATGAGAATAGACCCGGGGGCCATAGGTTTCACTAGTGCCTTCTCTCAAGAGCATAAGTATTCCACGGTGGGTGAAAAATTACTGTTGAGCAATTGACAGAATTGAGCATAGATATGAGAATATCTAGGCATGATCATGTATATAGGCATCACGTCCGTGACAAGTAGATTGAAACGATTCTGCATCTACTACTATTACTCCAATCATCGACCGCTATCCAGCATGCATCTAGAGTATTAAGTTAAAAATAGAGTAACGCCTTAAGGAAGATGACATGATGTAGAGAGATAAATTCATGCAATATGAAATAAACCCTGTCTTGTTATCCTTGATGGAAACGATACAATCCGTGCCTTGCTGCCTCTTCTGTCACTGGGTAAGGACACCGCAAGATCGAACCCAAAGCTAAGCACTTCTCCCATGGCAAGACTACCAATCTAGTTGGCCAAACCAAACGGATAATTCGAAGAGACTTACAAAGATAACCAATCATACATAAAATAATTCAGAGAAGATTCAAATATTATTCATAGATAGACTTGATCATAAACCCACAATTAATCGGTCTCAACAAACACACCGCAAAAAGAAGATTACATCGAATAGATCTCCACAAGAGAGGGGGAGAACTTTGTATTGAGATTCAAAGAGAGAGAAGAAGCCATCTAGCTACTAACTATGGACCCGAAGGTCCAAAGTAAAATACTCACACTTCATCGAAGAGGCTACGATGATGTAGAAGCCCTCCGTGATGACGGCCCTCTTCCGGCGGAGCTCCGAAATAGGACCCAAGATGGGATCTCGTGGATACAGAAAGTTGCGGCGGTGGAATTAGGTTTTTGGCTCCTGTTCTGATCGTTTGGGGTACGTGTGTATATATAGGAGGAAGAAGTACGCCGGAGGAGCAACGAGGGGCCCACGAGGCAGGGGGGCGCAGCCTAGGGGGGGCGCCCCCCACCCTCGTGACCGCCTCTTTTGTTCCATGGAGCAGGGTCCAAGTCTCCTGGATCACGTTCGGTGAGAAAATCACGTTCCCGAAGATTTTATTCCGTTTGGACTCCGTTTGATATTCCGTTTATCTGAAACACTAAAATAGGCAAAAAAACAGCAATTCTGGGCTGGGCCTCCGGTTAATAGGTTAGTCCCAAAAATAATATAAAAGTGGAAAATAAAGCCCAATATAGTCCAAAACAGTAGATAATATAGCATGGAGCAATCAAGAATTATAGATATGTTGGAGACATATCAGGAATCCCCAAGCTTAATTCCTGCTCGTCCTCGAGTAGGTAAATAATAAAAAGAGAATTTTTGATGCGGAGTGCTACTTGGCATAATTTCAATGTAAATCTTCTTAATTGTGGTATGAATATTCAGATTAGAAAGATTCAAGACAAAAGTTTATATTGACATAAAAAATAATAATACTTCAAGCATACTAATAAAGCAATTATGTCTTCTCAAAATAACATGGCCAAAGAAAGTTATCCCTCCAAAATCATATAGTCTGGCTATGCTCCATCTTCACCACACAAAGTATTTAAATCATGCACAACCCCGATGACAAGCCAAGCAATTGTTTGATACTCTAACTTTTTCAAAACTTTTTCAATCTTCACGCAATACATGAGCGTGAGCCATGGATATAGCTCTAGAGGTGGAATAGAATGGTGGTTGTGGAGAAGAGAAAAAGGAGAATATGGTCTCACATCAACTAGGCGTATCAACGGGCTATGGAGATGCCCATCAATAGATATCAATGTGAGTGAGTAGGGATTGCCATGCAACGGATGCACTAGAGCTATAAGTATATGAAAGCTCAAAAAGAAACTAAGTGGGTGTGCATCCAACTTGCTTGCTCATTAGGACCTAGGGCAATTTTTGAGGAAGCCCATGATTGGAATATACAAGCCAAGTTCTATAATGTAAAATTCCCACTAGTATATGAAAATGATAACATGAGAGACTCTCTACTATGAAGATCATGGTGCTACTTTGCACAAGTGTGGTAAAAGGATAGTAACATTGTCCCTTCTCTCTTTTTCTCTTATTTTTTATATTTTTTTGGGCCTTTTCTCTTTTTTATGGCCTCTTTTTATTTGGGCTTCTTTGGCCTCTCTTTTTTCGTCCGGAGTCTCACCCCGACTTATGGGGAAATCATAGTCTCCATCATTCTTTCCTCACTGGGAAAATGCTCTAATAATGATGATCATCACACTTTTATTTTTCTTATAACTCAACAATTACAACTCGATACTTAGAACAAAATATGACTCTATGTGAATGCATGCGGCGGTGTACGGGATATGCAATATGACAATGATGAATGTGTCATGAACGGAACGGTGGAAAGTTGCATGGCATTATATCTCGGAATGGCTATGGAAATGCCATAATAGGTAGGTATGGTGGCTGTTTTGAGGAAGATATATGGTAGGTGTATGATACCGGCGAAAGGTGTGTGGTATTAGAGAGGCTAGCAAAGGTGGAAGGGTGAGAGTGCGTATAATCCATGGACTCAACATTAGTCATAAAGAACTCATATACTTATTGCAAAAATCTAGAAGTTATCAAGGCAAAGTATTATGCGCATGCTCCTAGGGGGATAGATTGGTAGGAAAAGACCATCGCTCGTCCCCGACCGCCACACATAAGGAAGACAATCAATAAATAAATCATGCTCCGACTTCATCACATAACGGTTCACCATACGTGCATGCTACGGGAATCACAAACCTTAACACAAGTATTCTTTAAATTCACAACTACTCAACTAGCATGACTTTAATATTATCACCTCCATATCTCAAAACAATTATCATGCTTTAATCTTTTCTTAGTATTCAACACACTCAAAAGAAAATTTCACAAATCTTGAATACCAAGCATATTATTATTAAGCAAATTACCATGCTATTAAGAGACTCTCAAAATAATTTAAGTGAAGCATGAGAGATCAATAGTTTCTTTAAAACAAATCCACCACCGTGCTCTAAAAGATCTAAGTGAAGCACATAGAGCAAAATTATAACGCTCAAAAGATATAAGTGAAGCACATAGAGCAAAACTACTTAGCTCAAAAGATATAAGTGAAGCACATAGAGTACTCTATCAAATTTTAATTCATGTATGGCTCTCTCAAAATGTGTGTACAGCAAGGATGATTGTGGCATACTAAGACACAAAGACACAAATAATACATGACGCTCCAAGGTGAATAAAAATATAGCTCCAAGTAAATTACTGATGGAAGTGAACGAAAGAGGGGATGCCTTCCGGGGCATCCCCAAGATTTGACTTCTTGGTGTCCTCGGATTATCTTGGGGTTCCATGGGCATCCCCAAGCTTAGGCTCCTGCCACTCCTTCTTCCATGATCCCTCAAAAGAATTCACCCAAAACTTGAAAACTTCACAACACAAAACTCAAAATAAAAAACTCGTGAGCTCCGTTAGCGAAAGAAAACAAAAGACCACTTCAAGGTACTGTAATGAACTCATTATTTATTTATATTGCTGTTAAACCTACTGTATTCCAACTTCTCTGTGGATTATAAACTATTTTACTAGCCATAGATTCATCAAAATAAGCAAACAACACACGAAAAACAGAATCTGTCAAAAACAGAACTGTCTGTAGTAATCTGTAGCTAACACGAGATCTGGAACCCCAAAAATTCTAAAATAAATTGCTGGACGTGAGGAATTTATATATTAATCATATGAAAAAAGAATTAACTAAATATCACTCTTCAAATAAAAATGACAGCAGTTCTCGTGAGCGCTAAAGTTTCTGTTTTTTACAGCAAGTTCAACAAGACTTTCCCCAAGTCTTCCCGACGGTTCTACTTGGCACAAACACTAATTAAACACAAAAGACACAACCAAAACAGAGGATAAATAATTTATTTATTACTAAACAGGAGAAAAAGGCAAGGAATAAAAATAAAATTGGGTTGCCTCCCAACAAGCGCTATCGTTTAACGCCCCTAGCTGGGCATAAAAGCGAGGATAGATCTAGGTATTGCCATCTTTGGTAGGCAATTCTTCAATTAGGCATCTACCATATTTAGGAATTTCTTTTTTTATTAATTATCAAACTTTTAGGCACAAGATCGAAAAATTCATTTGTAATAAATGGTTCCTTAATGATAGCAAAAATATTGGGATGAACACTTATAGATTTAAGATCCGCAGTTTCCTTACTAGATGATTGACCTTTATTTTTAGGAACATACATAAGCTTGGCAATTTTAGTAGGAGGACTTGTAGCATTCTTTACGGAAGAAAAAGTAGTTCCCAAATTTGTAATAATACCCTCAAGTTTATCAATTCTCGTAGAATCTAAGTTCATTCTCTCATTAACTATGGGTTCTTTTTCCTTAATATTTTTCAAAGTCATTCCTACCTTAGATCCATATTGAGTAATTTGGTTGTGGATCTTTTTATCTAGATTTTCAATTGATTCAACAGTAGCAATTTTATTTTCGATAATTTCAAGTCTTTGCATAACATGCTCCAAAGTTAACGTGGTTCCATTAACCAAAAGAGGTGGTGAGCCAAATAAATTTAGCATAGCATTATAAGAATCAAAAGTATGGATACCCAAGAAATTCCCTCCGGTAATGGTATCGAGGATATATCTATACCAAGGATTAACACCTACATAAAAATTGCGGAGAAGAACTAAGGTAGATTGCTTCCTGGTAGATCTATCTTGAGCATTGCAAATTCTATACCAAGCATCTTTTAGATTTTCTCCCTCCCTTTGTTTAAAATTTAGAACTTCACTCTCCGGAGACAACAGAGAAGATATGAGACTAGTCATGACGACAAGCAAACAAGAGCGAACGGGAAAAAGAGGCAAATGGAGAGGGATGATAGGGAGAGAGAGAGGGCGAATAAAACGGCAAGGGTGAATTGGGGGGAGAGGAAAACGAGAGGCAAATGGCAAATAATGTAATGCGAGAGATAGGGATTGTGATGGGTACTTGGTATGTTGACTTTTTGCGTAGACTCCCCGGCAACGGCGCCAAAAATCCTTCTTGCTACGTCTTGAGCTTGCGTTGGTTTTCCCCGAAGAGGAAGGGATGATGCAGCAGAGTAGCGTAAGTATTTCCCTCAGTTTTTGAGAACCAAGGTATCAATCCAGTAGGAGCCCACGCTCAAGTCCCTCGTACCTGCACAAAGCGATAGCTACTCGCAACCAACGCGATTAGGGGTTGTAAGCCCTTCACGGTCACTTACGAGAGTGAGATCTAATAGATATAATATTTTTGGTATTTTTGGTATAAAGATGCAAAGTAAAAAGTAAAGGCAAAGTAAAAAGCAAAGCAAGATTAAAGTAATGGAAATTGATATGATGAGAATAGACCCGGGGGCCATAGGTTTCACTAGTGGCTTCTCTCAAGAGCATAAGTATTCTACGGTGGGTGAACAAATTACTGTTGAGCAATTGATAGAATTGAGCATAGTTATGAGAGTATCTAGGCATGATCATGTATATAGGCATCACGTCCGTGACAAGTAGATCGAAATGATTCTGTATCTACTAGTATTACTCCACTCATCGACCGCTATCCAGCATGCATCTAGAGTATTAAGTTAAAAACAGAGTAACACCTTAAGCAAGATGACATGATGTAGAGAGATAAATTCATGCAATATGAAATAAACCCCATCTTGTTATCCTCGATGGCAACGATACAATATGTGCCTTGATGCCCCTTCTGTCACTGGGTAAGGACACCGCAAGATCGAACCCAAAGCTAAGCACTTCTCCCATGGCAAGAACTACCAATCTAGTTGGCCAAACCAAACAGATAATTCGAAGAGACTTGCAAAGATAACCAATCATACATAAAATAATTCAGAGAAGATTCAAATATTATTCATACATAGACTTGATCATAAACCCACAATTCATCGGTCTCAACAAATACACCGCAAAAAGAAGATTACATCGAATAGATCTTCACAAGAGAGGGGGAGAACATTGTATTGAGATTCAAAGAGAGATAACAAGCCATCTAGCTACTAACTATGGACCCGAAGGTCTGAAGTAAACTACTCACACTTCATCGGAGAGGCTATGATGATGTAGAAGCCCTCCGTGATGACGGCCCTCTTCCGGTGGAGCACCGGAATAGGCCCCAAGATGGGATCTCGTGGATACAGAAAGTTGCGGTGGTGGAATTAGATTTTTGGCTCCCGTTCTGATCGTTTGGGGTACGTGTGTATATATAGGAGGAAGAAGTACACCGGAGGAGCAACGAGGGGCCCACGAGGTAGGGGGCGCGCCCTAGGGGGGCATGCCCCCCACCCTCGTGACCACCTCTTTTGTTCCTTGGAGCAGGGTCCAAGTCTCCTGGATCACGTTCGGTGAGAAAATCACGTTCCCGAAGATTTTATTCCGTTTGATATTCCATTTATCTGAAACACTGAAATAGGCAAAAAACAGCAATTCTGGGCTGGGCCTCCGGTTAATAGGTTAGTCCCAAAAATAATATATAAGTGGAAAATAAAGCCCAATATAGTCCAAAACAGTAGATAATATAGCATGGAGCAATCAAAAATTATAGATACGTTGGAGATGTATCAAAGATCTATCTAGGAGATGCATATCAATGAGAGGGGAGAGTGTGTCTACGTACCCTCGTAGACCGAAGGCAGAAGAGTTTAGTAATGCGGTTGATGTAGTCGAACGTCTTCGTGATCCAACCGATCAAGTACCGAATGCACGGCACCTCCGTGATCTGCACACGTTCAGCTCGGTAACGTCCCTCGTACTCTTGATCCAGTTGAGGCTGAGGGTGAGTTGCGTCAGCATGATGGTGTGTTGATGGTGATGATGAAGTTACCGACGCAGGGCTTCGCCTAAGCACTATGACAAATGACCGAGGTGGAAAACTGTGGAGGGGGGCACCGCACACGGCTATAGGATGGGTCTAGTCCATCACATCATTCTCTAATGATGTGATCCCATTCATCAAATGACAACACATGTCTATGGCTAGGAAACTTAACCATCTTTGATTAATGAGCTAGTCTAGTAGAGGCATACTAGGGACACTCTGTTTGTCTATGTATTCGCACATGTACTAAGTTTCCGGTTAACATGATTCTAGCATGAATAATAAACATTTATCATGATATAGGGAAATATAAATAACAACTTTATTATTACCTCTAGGGCATATTTCCTTCAGATAGAACTTGCGAGAATATTAATCTTACCATTAGCTCCTTGTGGGTTCAATACTCCATACTTATCACTTCCACCTTTGGAAATTGCTACGATGATTCCTTGCACTTGGGGACTATCAATGGACTCATAACTTTGTCTGACTTCAGGTTGTTCGAGACATGCGAATCATGCTTGCTCGGCAAGATGACTACGTCTCCTTTCGCAAAGAGTTGCGAGAGGGTGTCCGAGCTGTTGGAGCTTATGTACAGTGATGTGTGTGGTCCAATGACACTACAAAAAAATACACTGCTGTGATGATACGTGTTTGTCATAGTAGGTCACATTTTCTGTCATGCATGTACATCCATGACGATTTTATGATAGAATCAAGATAGGCATACATGTGCTATCATAGAAGTGTTCCTTGACATAACCAAAATTATCATCACCGAAGTGTCCACTTCCACGATGATAAATCTCACATCATAGAAGTGCTTTCGTCAAGGGTGACCGACATGTGGCATCCACCATAATGGGTCGTCGTTATGCTATGGGGCCGGTTTTGGATCCGATAACCCGTTAACAGCCCGGACCGATGAGGATTTTCCACGTGTAAAATTTTCATTGGCCGGAGTAAACACGTGTTGGCTCACCGTTGGGACAGATGTCATCCATTCATTGGACAGGAGGCGCCTATGATAGGTCGACACATCGCACGGCCCAATAGAGGCCCATTTCGGTGAAATGGCCGGCCCATTTGACTTGGTCAAAAGGTAACGGGCCGGCCCACGGAAAGCCTGTTAATAGCTTGTTCGTATATAGCCCATTTACGACCCGCTAACTCAAGGCCCGTTACGGCCTATCGGAATTAAGCCCAGTAGCTTCATCTGGGCTGTCCAATATGATTCCAGCCCATTGTAACTTCCGACCCATGTTTGGCCCATGATGTCTTTCGGCCCATACGAGGCCATTTGTAACTCTTGGCCCATTAATGGCCCGTGGTGAATCTGGCCCGCAATGAACAGTGTACCGCTTTATACCCATTAACGGCCCATTATTCCATTGGGCCATTTCCAACCTGTGTTATCTTTCGGCCTTCCCAAGGCCCATTTATTCTTGGGCTTATTTCCAGCATTCGGTTACTTACGGCCCGTTACTAGCCATTTCTGCTTGTGGGCCAAATTCAGCCTATGGTTACAATCGGCCCGTTTGTGGCCTGTTAATCCGTTGGGCTCTTTTCATAGCGTCATCAAATACGGCCAATTAATGACGGCCCCTTATGGTCAGCCTATGAACGGACGATTCCAAATCTAGCTCGTTTAACTCCCATAATGCGGTCTGTTATTGGCCCATGTTTGGCCGATCAATCATACGTCCCGTAGAAGGCCCATTGATACTACGGCCTGTAGAAGGCCCATTGTTTCTACGGCCCGTAGGAGGCCCATGGTAACTACAATAAATATGTACCCCGTGGTTATTGTGGCCTAGTTTCAAAAAATAGGTTATTGCAGCCACTAGCAAACCACAGAAAAAGAATGACACTGACTACAAGCAAAAAAATAAACAAGACAACAAGGAAATAAATCAGCGAGCAAATTACGCTAGGCTATCATGGCTATTACACATATTACATCCATTGGGCATCAAAGTTCGCCACCAGTGCAAATATAGGGAACAAAGCAGCATATCATATACACTGGTTGTCAAACTTAGCGACCAGTGCAAATAAACGTCGCAGCAAAACAAGTCCAGAACTGAAACCACTTCAGAAGAGCTCAAGAAACAATATCCTGGGTACCCATAATATTGGCAAGATGCTTATCAAGCTTATTAACTTTCTCTTGTTTGGCGCTTAAATCCTCCAGCGCTTGCTGTTGCACCAGAAAGTATGCATCTGAATTCTGTAGGTACTTCCTCAGTCCTTCAGCTTCCTGTCGCAGCACATCTGATCGATGTCTTTCAACTTCAAGTTGAGACTCAAGGAGACGAACTGATTCAGGTAGCAAGTTCGAAGAGCTTGTGCTAGTAGTACTGGCTAGTAACTCGAACACTACATCAAGACATGACTTTTGGGTTCTCTCACTGTCGTCAGGACAGTTTTTATCAGCTTTCTTGTAGACCAACAGCGACGCCTCACTATCTTGAACCTTATCCACATTACTTCCTTTACCATTGCATAACGGGGTACTGTTCTCCAATATTTTGTCCGCATTCTAAAAGAGAAACAAGCAGACACATCACATATTTACCATGTTGTATATGAAACTCATTTTGGTAAATCAGTTCAGCAGTAAAGTGGACAGGATAACAGCATGAAACAAACATATATCTATGTACCATGGTCACTTTATGGTCTATATCATTCTAGTTTTTGTTGCCAAATCAAGATAGAGACACAGTTCAAATAATATTTGTTCAAGACAAAGAAGAATAGACAGAATACAAGTGTTGGAAACTATAGAGCAATAACAACACTTGTAATGTGCATGACATGAGAATATAACTGTTTATTCAATCGAAACTGAAATCAACATAGAGCAACTTACAACAGCAAACCAGTTAAAGAAACAGGCTTAAAACATACCTGTTGCACCACTGGAGTTTCAATTTCATCCTTCAAATTAGAAAATAGTTGGTATGAGTAAATATAATGATGCAAGAGCAAAGGAGTATGAACCATAGCTACAAAACCTGACCTGAGAACAATTCTTCTTCTCCTTTAAGCGTTGAGTTGGGATTCGGAGTGGCGGTCCTCGTTCTTTGGGCATTGCAGTTCCCTTACTAATTGCTCGTGTTTGGGTGCTCTATGGAGGAGACAGTGATGTGTCAACTGGAACTGGGTTACTATCTGCTGGGGTTGGGGTTAGAAGGGGTGTAGCTGGTTCTCTGTCCAACTGGGTAGGGGTACAATCTACGGGAGTCTGGGTTATGTGTGGTGGGGCTGGTTCTTGGGATAGTACAACTGTGGTTCTATCTACATCAACTGGTACCACTATATTTTCTAAAGACCGTGTTGTTACTCCCTTAGATACTGCCATCACCCTCTCCAATTCAAATGGTTGATAAACAAGAGAAGTAATTGAATGTACAGACATTGTATGATAGCCAGGTGCAATGGATAGTGGGGAATAAAAGAGGACATGAAATAATTCACATTTATGTTGTCTAACCAAATAGGATAGCATGACACAATTTCACATATATGATGGCTAACTAAACAGGATATCATGACACAATTTCACATTATGATGGCTAACTAAAAAAGATGGAAAGACATAGTTCAAAATTTGATTACTATGTAAACAGGATAACATGATATAACTATGTAATGTGTTTATTAAATAGGTTGGCATGCCCTAATTCACATACATGCAGCCTATGGAAACATGATAGCATGATATAATTCACAGATAGAATGACATAATTCAAAATATGATGACTGTAAACACTAAACAGGATGAGGTGATATAACTATATGATGTGTTTGTTAAATGGGTTGCCATGCCATAATTCAGATAGATGCTATGTATCTAAACATGATGGCATGGTATAATTCAAATATATGATTTATATAGTAAGCAAGTAAGCATATGGCAATCCATATATGATGTAAAAGCTAAGCAATGCAAGACAACATGCATGACATGGGTAATATAACCCTGCCAAGTTTGAGCATAGACCTCGGGGGGCGGGGGGGAATAGGACTGGTCATCATTCTCCGAATTCTCCTCTAAGGAGCTCTCTGTAACCAGCAAGATGGTTGCTTCAGTAGGTAGCATTGTCTGCTCTGAATACCTTGTTTTCACTCCTGATACTTCCATCACCGCTTCAAATGGCTGATGCACAGGAAGAGTAGTTGAATATACAAAAATTATTGACAAATGGAACACGTAATACAAAAAATGATAGCATGATATAATTCACATACATGATGATTGGCTAAACAGCATGGCATTGCATAATTCACATATATAATGCCTTTGCAACAAGATAGCATTGCATAATTCACATATATAATGTCTTGCAAAAAGATGGCAATTCATAATTCGCATATATGGTAATTAGACACTAAATAGGTGGCATTCACACAAAGCATGTCTAAACTAATCAAATGACATAGCAATGCAAGACACCATACGAACGATACGAGCAACATAACCCTACCAATTTAGAGCATACATGTCGGGGGGAAATAGGACTGGTCATCTGTCTCTGAATCCTCCTCTGAGGAGTTATTCGTAACCAGCAAGATATGCGCTTCGTCAGATAGCATAGTCTGCTCCGATGACTTTGTTTTCACTCCAGAATTTTCCATCACTGTGTCAAATGGCTGATGCACACGAAGAGTAGTTGAATGTACTAACATTGTTGACAAATGTAATACGTAACGAAAAAAAGGTTGGCCTGAGATAATTCACATATAAGATGACTGGCTAAGAAGGATGGCATTGCAAAATTCACATATATGATGCCTGGCTAAACAAGATGGCGTTGCATAATTCACATAAATGATGAATAAACTAAACAGATGGCATTCACACAAAGCATGTCTAAACTAAGAAGATGACATATTTGATGTATAAAGTAAGCAACGCAAGGCACCATATGCATGATATAACCAACATCAGCATGCCAAGTTAGGGCGAAGACCTCAGGAGGTACATAGGAGTGGTCTTCTCCTTCTGAATCCCCCTCAGAATAGATATCTTCCTCTCGATTACAATCCGAAATGGGTGGAGGGGGGTTGCCTTTGCGCCTACCATGGAGCAATATCTGCATGAAATTTTATTGCCACACAAGGCTCGTCTCTTTTGCTCTACATGTTCAGTTCCATTGTGTACAATAACTGACATGCATAGGAATAAAACATAGTGACATTATGTAAGGAGTGCATGCAGAAATCCAGAGTGATGGTAGCAACCTGTGCATAGACCCAAAACCAATGATAACAAGCAGAAAATGGCTTCAGTTAAAAAATACAGATAATGTCTTCTTTACTATTTGTTTCCCACCGAACATGAAACTCATAGTAGACACCAGAGATTAACCAGATAGTAGATAGATACTATTGATTGTGGCCCCAATATGCACCCCACAACCATTTAAAAAAATCAAGTTTAACCATTAGTTTGGAGCTGACTCATAGTCTAATCGGTGAACAGGATGATAAAGTAGCATGTAATATTAAGCAATGCATAACGTAAGCAGATACGAAAGAGTGCGACCTCTCTTGCAGACCCATGTAATCCTCGAGGTCATCTCCTTGGTCGATGATGGTAATGCAGTTGTCATGGCTGCCGGCGGCGGGGAAGAAGATCTGAGGCAGCAAAAGACAGTCTGGAGGCCGGATCCCTGCTATGGTGGACCCTTCTATCATTGGAGCAACTGAGCTGGGGCGGACGACGGTGCAACAGGAGCGGGACAAACCACACAAGGTTTTCTTTGACAACTATCTATAAGAGAAGTAATTCTGTAAGGGCTCGTTTGAATTGGAGGATTCTAACAACGCGGGGATAGGAAATACACAGTAATAGGATAGGAATGCACGTGCAAAACAGAGAATTTAAAAACATAGGATTTCTGCCAATCTGGATGTTTGGTTCACAAGAATTGGAAGATCACGGGATGCAAAGAAGCATGCTGAGATTAAGTCAAACCACAAGAAAATGTATTGTTATAATGCTATTATCCTACTACCTCCTAGTCTTGTGCTTCATGAATAGGAATTTGAAAAGGAGGACAAGTGGATATTAAAATTCCTACGGTTTTTCTTTCAAGGAGAAACTAAAGGAACAAATCCTACAGTTTTCCTTTGCTCCATTCCTTTGAACCAAATGCATGAATACTAGTACCATAGGAAACTTTCCAATTCCTATGTTTTTCCGTCACTTTTCCTTTCAAGCACTGGCGATTCTAGTAGGCAGGCTTGAGCAAGGAAAAGCCTACACTCAAAAAATGTTTTTGTGCTACTTCTACTACTTTGGACCCAGGCCACTACCATACTAGCTCAACTCCCAGGCTCATCGACAAATGCACAGCTCAAACACGTAGAGATAAATAATGATGGCGTTCAAGAGAGTCCATCACGGATAGCTAAGTTGCCTGGTACCTCACTGCTTGTCATATAGTAGGAGAAACTAATCGTATTTCACGTTACTACGTGTGCTCAGTGGACAATATATATAACATGTAGAGTAAAAAAGAGATGCAACAAGTGTACAACCTCTTTGGCGAAGCCATGTCGATCTCAACGTGATTGGGTTGGTCGGTGAGGATGATCCGGTTGACTTGGCTGTAGGAGGAGGGGAAGGAGATCTTAGGCATCTAGAGATGGAGCCAGGGGAACTGCTCCGCTGTGATGGAGGGTTTCGTCATTGGAGCAGCTCCGCTGAGTTGTACGACGCCGAGGCTAAAGCAGGACAAGAGAGACAACGTTAACCTGAGTGGAATTCTAATAGCATCTCCAATAGATGACGTAAAATACATAACCACAAAGTTTTAGATGTAAAATACATCAGCCGCTCATCTCTGAACTTAACTATCGAAACTGAATTTAACTGTTGAAACTAAACTTAACTGTCGAAACTAAATTTTGCTGTCGAAACTGAATTTTACTGTCAAAACTGAACGCACTAGTAGCAGAAAAGCAGTAGCAGCAGCTCGTGTGAGAGCCGGGGCAGCTGGTCGTGTACCAGTTCATCTTCAACCTCCACCCCCTGAGCCGCCAGCCACCACTGGCCAAACCGCCGCCCTCCGCTGCCCGTGGCAGGCGGTGCGCCGCCCCGCCTGCCTCGAAACCACTCCCCACCGTCGGTGCGTTGCCGCCCCGGCCATCCCTCCAGCCCCCACCCCCCTCTGTGTCGAGCTTTTTCTCCGGTGATCCCCACGCCACCGCCCCACCACCGCCTCCACCCTGAACCCTAAGATAGATAGTGGGGTACCTCTCTAGCGAGCCCCCCCACCCCCTGAAAATCAACTGACCCAAAAGTCGATTCAGTCGACTGAAGTGTTGCCAAATCGGAGCAGCATCGCAAGCAAGAGAAAGAGCGAGAGCAGCAACGCGAGCAAGAGCAATAGCAAGAGCAGACCAGGCAGGAGACCGAGAGCAAGAGTAGAGCAGCAGCGCGAGCGAGAGCTAAAGCAGCAGTAGCTCCTACTGATGTGGACGTCGCCGCCGAGGGAGCGACGCCATGGAGGAAGTGGCCGGCGACGCTGCCGTGGATGGAGCCGCACCATGTCAGCTCGGGACCGAGCGCCGACGGCACCGTGAGATCAAATCAAGAAGAAAATGTGGCGATTAGTGTACAACTTCTTTGGTGGCGCCGATTAGGCCTCAGCTTTGCTACCTCTTGAGCATGCGTTGGTTTTCCCTTGAAGAGGAAAGGGTGATGCAGCAAAGTAGCGTAAGTATTTCCCTTAGTTTTTTAGAACCAATGTATCAATCCAGTAGGAGACTACACGCAAGTCCCTCATACCTGCAGAAACAAACAAGAACCTCGCAACCAACGCGATAAAGGGGTTGTCAATCCCTTCACGGTTACTTACAAAACTGAGATATGATAGAGATAATAAGATAAATATTTCTGGTATTTTTGTTGTATAGATTGGAAAATAAAGATTGCAAAACAAACAATGATAGAAATAGCTTGTTGACGGGAGAATAATATAATAGAGAATAGACCCGGGGGCCATACTTTTCACTAGTGGCTTCTCTCAAGATAGAAAATTCTACGATGGGTGAACAAATTACTATCGAGCAATTGATAGAAAAGCGCATACTTATGAGAATATCTAGGCATGATCATGTATATAGGCATCAAGTCCGCGACAAGTAGACCAAAACGATTCTGCATCTACTACTATTACTCCACACATCGACCGCTATCCAGCATGCATCTAGAGTATTAAGTTCATAAGAACAGAGTAAGACATTAGGCAAGATGACATGATGTAGAGGGATAAACTCGAGCAATATGATATAAACCCCGTCTTTTTATCCTCAATGGCAAAAATCCAATATGTGCCTTGTTGCCCCTGCTCTCACTAGGAAAGGACACTACAAGGTTGAACCCAAAGCTAAGCACTTCTCCCATTGCAAGAAAGAACAATCTAGTAGGCCAAACCAAACTGATAATTCGAAGAGACTTGCAAAGATATTAAATCATGCATAAAAGAATTCAGAGAAGAATCACATATTGTTCATAGATAATCTTGATCATAAACCCATAATTCATCAGATCTCGACAAACACACTGCAAAAAGAATTACATCGAATAGATCTCCAAGAGAATCGAGGAGAACTTTGTATTGAGATCCAAAGAGAGAGAGAGAGAACAAGCCATCTAGATAATAACTATCGACCTGAAGGTCTGTGGTAAACTACTCACACATCATCGGAGAGGCTATGGTGTTGATGTAGAAGCCCTCCGTGATCGATTCCCCCTCCGGCGGAGCGCTGGAAAAGGCCCCAAGATGGGATCTCACGGGTACAGAAGGTTGCGGCGTTGAAAATAGGGTTTTGTGGTGCTCCTGGATGTTTTCAGGGTATATGGGTGTATATAGGAGGAAGAAGTATGTCGGTGGAGCTGTGACGGGCCCACGAGGGTGGGGGCGCACCCTCCTGCCTCGTGGCCTCCTCGCTTCTTTCTTGACGTCCACTCCAAGTCTCCTGTATAACGTTTGTTCCAAAATTAACTCTCCCGAAGGTTTCATTCCATTTGGATTCCGTTTGATATTCCTTTTCTATGAAACACTAAAATAGGCAAAAAAACAACAATTTGCACTGGGCCTTTGGTTAGTAAGTTAGTCCCAAAAATAATATAAAAAGGTATATTAAAGCCCATTAAACATCCAAAAAAGATAATATAATAGCATGGAATAGTCAAAAATTATAGATACGTTCGAGACGTATCAAGCATCCCCAAGCTTAATTCCAGCTCGTCCTCGAGTAGGTAAATGATAAAAACAAAATTTTTGATGTGGAATGCTACCTAGCATAATTCTCAATGTAATTTTCTTTATTGTGGCATGAATGTTCAGATCCCAAAGATTCAAGACAAAATTTTAATATTGACATAAAAATAATAATACTTCAAGCATACTAACAAAGCAAGTTAACATGGCCAAAGAAAGTTATCCCTACAAAATCATATAGTCTGGCTATGCTCTATCTTCATTACACAAAGTATTTAATCATGCACAACCCCGATGACAAGCCAAGCAATTGTTTCATACTTTTGATGTTCTCAAACTTTTTCAACCTTCACACAATACATGAGCGTGAGCCATGGACATAGCACCATAGGTGGAATAGAGTGGTGGTTGTGGAGAAGACAAAAAGGAGAAGATAGTCCACATCAACTAGGCGTATGAATGGGCTATGGAGATGCCCATCAATGGATATTAATGTGAGTGAGTAGGGATTGCCATGCAATGGATGCACTTGAGCTATAAGTGTATGAAAGCTCAACAAAAGAAACTAAGTGGGTGTGCATCCAACTCGCTTGCTCACGAAGACCTAGGGCATTTTGAGGAAGCCCATCATTGGAATATACAAGCCAAGTTCTATAATGTAAAATTCCCACTAGTATATGAAAGTGACAACATATGAGACTCTCTATCATGAAGATCATGGTGCTACTTTGAAGCACAAGTGTGGTAAAAGGATAGTAACATTGTCCCTTCTCTCTTTTTCTCTCATTTTTTTTATTTGGGCCTTTTTCTCTTTTTTATGGCCTCTTTTTTTCCTTTTTTTTTTCTTTTCGTCGGGAGTCTCATCCCGACTTGTGGGGGAATCATAGTCTCCATCATCCTTTCCTCACATGGGACAATGCTCTAATAATGATGATCATCACACTTTTATTTACTTACAACTCAAAGATTACAACTCGATATTTAGAACAAGATATGACTCTATGTGAATGCCTCCGGCGGTGTACTGGGATATGCAATGAATCATGAATGACATGTATGAAAGAATTATAGAGGTGGCTTTGCCACAAATACGATGTCAACTACATGATCACGCAAAGCAATATGACAATGATGAAGCGTGTCATAACAAACGGAACGGTGGTAAGTTGCGTGGCAATATATCTCGAAATGGATATAGAAATGCCATAATAGGTAGGTATGGTGGCTGTTTTGAGGAAGGTATATGGTGGGTGTATGGTACCGGCGGAAGTTGCGCGGTACTATTGAGGCTAGCAATGGTGGAAGGGTGAGAGTGCGTATAATCCATGGACTCAACATTAGTCATAAAGAACTCACATACTTATTGCAAAAATTTATTAGTTATCGAAACAAAGTACTACGCGCATGCTCCTAGGGGGGTAGATTGGTAGGAAAAGACCATCGCTCATCCCCGACCGCCACTCATAAGGAAGACAATCAATAAATAAATCATGCTCCTACTTCATCACATAACGGTTCACCATACGTGCATGCTATGGGAATCACAAACTTCAGAACAAGTATTTCTCAAATTCACAACTACTAAACTAGCATGACTCTAATATCACCATCTTCATATCTCAAAACAATCATCAAGTATCAAACTTCTCATAGTATTCAATGCACATTTTATGAAAGTTTTTTATTATACCCATCTCGGATGCCTATCATATTAGGACTAATTTTATAGCCAAAGCAAATTACCATGCTGTTCTAAAAAACTCTCAAAATAATATAAGTGAATCATGAGACATCAATAATTTCTATCAAATAAAACCACCACCGTGCTCTTAAAGATATAAGTGAAGCACTAGAGAAAATTTTCTAGCTCAAAAGATATAAGTGAAGCACATAGAGTATTCTAATAAATCCTGATTCATGTGTGTATCTCCAAAAGGTGTGTACAGCAAGTATGATTGTGGTAAACTAAAAGGCAAAGACTCAAATCATACAATACGCTCCAAGCAAAACACATATCATGTGGTGAATAAAAATATAGCCTCAAGTAAAGTTACCGATGGACGAAGACGAAAGAGGGGATGCCTTCCGGGGCATCCCCAAGCTTAGGCTTTTGGTTGTCCTTGAATTTTACCTTGTGGTGCCTTGGGCATCCCCAAGATTAGGCTCTTGCCACTCCTTATTCCAAAATCCATCAAATCTTTACCCAAAACTTGAAAACTTCACAACACAAAACTCAACAGAATACCTCATGAGCTCCGTTAGTATAAGAAAACAAACCACCACTTCAAAGTTCTGTAATGAACTCATTATTTATTTATATTGGTGTTAAACCTACTGTCTTCCAACTTCTCTATGGTTCATACCCCCCGATACTAGCCATAGATTCATCAAAATAAGCAAACAACACACGAAAAACAGAATCTGTCAAAAACAAAACAGTCTGTAGTAATATGTAGGTTTCGAATACTTATGTAACCCCAACAATTCTGAAATAAATTTATGGACGTGAGGAATTTGTCCATTAATCATCTGCAAAACGAATCAACCTAATCTCACTCTCCAGTAAAAAATGGCAGCAAATCTCGTGAGCGCTAAAGTTTCTGTTTTTTACAACAAGATCGTAAAGACTTCCCCCAAGTCTTCCCAAAGGTTCTACTTGGCACAAACACTAATTAAAAACATAAAACCACATATAAATAGAATATATATGAATTATTTATTACCAAACAGGAACAAAAAACAGGAAACAAAAATAAAATTGGGTTGCCTCCCAACAAGCGCTATCGTTTAACGCCCCTAGCTAGGCATACAAACAAAAATAGATCTATGTATTGTCATCTTTGGTATGCAATCCATAAGTGGCTCTCATAATAGATTCATAAGGTAATTTAATTTTCTTTCTAGGAAAGTGTTCCGTGCCTTTCCTTAATGGAAATTGGAATCTAATATTTCCTTCTTTCATGTCAATAATTGCACCAATCGTTCTAAGGAAAGGTCTACCAAGAATAATAGGACATGTAGGATTGCAATCTATATCAAGAACAATGAAATATATGGGAACATAATTCCTATTTTCAACAATAAGAACATCATTGATCCTTCCCATAGATTTCTTAATAGTGGAATCCGCAAGATGCAAATTTAAAGAACAATCATCAAATTCACGGAAACCTAACACATCACACAAAGTTTTTGGAATCGTGGAAACACTAGCACCCAAATCACATAAAGCATAGCATTAATGATCTTTAATTTTAATTTTAATAGTAGGTTCCCACTCAACATAAAGTTTTCTAGGGATAGAAACTTCTAATTCAAGCTTTTCTTCATAAGATTGCATTAAAGCATCAATGATGTGTTTCATAAAAGCTTTATTTTGACTATAAGCATGAGGACAATTTAGCACGGATTGCAACAAGGAAATACAATCTATCAAAGAGCAATTACCATAATTAAATTACTTGAAATCCAAAATAGTGGGTTCATTGATATGTAAAGTTTCGACCTCTTCAATCCCACTTTTACCAATTTTTGCATCAAGATCTTAAAACTCCGAATCATTGGGACACCTTTTAGCTAAAGTTGACTCATCTCCAGTCCCATCATTATCAAGATTCATATTGCAAAAGAAAGATTCAATAGGAGATACATCAATCACTTTTAGATCTTCATCCTTATTATCGTGAAAACTAGAAGAACACGTTTTTATAAAGCAATCTTTTTTAGCACGCATCCTAGTGGTTCTTTCTTTGCACTCATCAATGGAAATTATCATGGCTTTGAGGGACTCATTGATATCATGCTTAGGTGGAATAGATCTAAGTTTCAAAGAATCAACATCAAGAGAAATTCTATCCACGTTCCTAGCCAACTCATCAATCTTAGGCAATTTTTCTTCAAGCAAAGCATTGAAATTCTTTTGCGAAATCATAAATTCTTTAACACTAGTCTCAAAATTGGAGGGCATCTTATTAAAATTTCCATTAGAGTTGTTGTAGGAATTAACATACTTATTAGAGGAATTACTAGGAAACGACCTAGGATCGAAGTTTCCTCTGTACGCGTTGTTACCAAAATTGTTCCTCCCAACAAAATTCACATCCATAGATTCATTATTATCTCAATCAAAGTAGACAAAGGCATATCATTAGGATTAGAAGAAACACTCTTATTAGCAAACAATTTCATAAGTTCATCCATCTTTCCACTCAACACATTAATTTCTTCTATAGCATGAACCTTTTTACTAGTAGATCTTTTGTTGTGCCATTGAGAATAATTAACCATAATATTATCTAGGAGTTTAGTAGCTTCGCCCAAAGTGATTTCCATAAAAGTGCCTCCTGTGGCCGAATCTAAAAGATTTCTGGAAGCAAAATTCAATCCAGCAAAAAAATTGTATGATCATCCGTAAATCTAATCCATGAGTAGGGCAATTACGTATCATTAATTTCATCCTCTCCCAAGCTTGTGCAACATGCTCATGATCAAGTTTCTTAAAATTCATAATATCGTTTCTAAGAGAGATGATCTTAGCGGGACAAAAATACTTAGAGAAAAAAGAATCTTTGCACTTATTCCATGAATTAATACTATTTTGAGGCAAAGACGAAAACCAAGTTTTAGCATGATCTGTAAGAGAAAACGGAAATAGTTTCAATTTAACAATATCAATATCCACATCTTTCTTGTTTTGCATATCACACAAATCAACAAAGATGTTTTAGATGGGTAGCGGCATCTTCACTAGGAAGGCCAGAAAACGGATCTTTCATGACAAGATTCAGCAAAGTAGTATTGATTGCACAAGATTCAACATCGGTAAGAGGAGCAACCGGAGTGCTAATAAAATTATTATTGCTGGTATTGGAAAAGTCACACAATTTAGTATTATCTTGAGCCATCATGACAAACAATCAATCCAACGCACACGCAAACAAGAGGCAAGCGAAAAGAAGGCGAACAGAGAAAGGGGGAACGGAAAAGAGGGCAAATAACACGGCAAGGGTGAAGTGGGGGACAGGAAAACGAGAGGCAAATGGCAAATAATGTAATCCGAGGGATAAGAGTTTGTGATGGGTACTTGGTATGTCTTGACCTGTGCGTAGATCTCCCCGGCAACAGTGGCAGAAATGTCTTGTTGACAGGAGATCAAATCTTGACTTGACTTGGAGCAACCTCCCCGGCAATGGCGCCAGAAATCCTTCTTTCTACCTCTTGAGCATGCGTTGGTTTTCCCTTGAAGAGGAAAGGGTGATGCAGCAAAGCAGCGTAAGTATTTCCCTTAGTTTTTGAGAACCAAGGTATCAATCCAGTAGGAGACTACACGCAAGTCCCTCATACCTGCACAAACAAACAAGAACCTCGCAACCAACGCAATAAAGGGGTTGTCAATCCCTTCACGGTCACCTACAAAAGTGAGATCTGATAGAGATAATAAGATAAATATTTTTGGTATTTTTGTTGTATAGATTGTAAAATAAAGATTGCAAAATAAACAATGATAGAAATAGCTTGTTGACAGGAGAATAATATAATAGAGAATAGACCCGGGGTCCATAGGTTTCACTAGTGGCTTCTCTCAAGATAGCAAATTCTACGGTGGGCGAACAAATTACTGTCAAGCAATTGATAGAAAAGCGCATAGTTATGAGAATATCTAGGCATGATCATTTATATACGCATCATGTGTGTGACAAGTAGACTGAAACGATTCTGCATCTACTACTATTACTCCACACATCGACCGCTACCTAGCATGCATCTAGAGTATTAAGTTCATAAGAACAAAGTAACGCATTAGGCAAGATGACATGATGTAGAGGGATAAACTCAAGCAATATGATATAAACCCCATCTTTTTATCCTCGATGGAAACAATACAATACGTGCCTTGCTGCCCCTGCTATCACTAGGAAAGGGCACTGCAATATTGAACCCAAAGCTAAGCACTTCTCCCATTGCAAGAAAGATAAATCTAGGAGGCCAAACCAAACTGATAATTCGACGAGACTTGCAAAGATATTAAATCATGCATAAAACAATTCAGAGAAGAATTAAATATTGTTAATAGATAATCTTGATCATAAACTGACACTTCATCGGATCTCGACAAACACACCGCAAAAAGAATTACATCGAATAGATCTCCAAGAGAATCGAGGAGAACTTTGTATTGAGATCCAAAGAGAGAGAAGAAGCCATCTAGCTAATAACGATGGACCCGAAGGTCTGTGGTAAACTACTCACACATCATCGGAGAAGCTATGGTGTTGATGTACAAGCCCTTCGTGATCGATTCCCCCTCTGGCTGAGCGGCGGAAAAGGCCCCAAGATGGGATCTCATGGGTACAAAAGGTTGCGGCGGTGGAAATAGGGTTTCGTGGTGCTCCTGGATGTTTTTATGGTATATGGGTATATATAGGAGGAAGAAGTACGTCGTTGGAGTTGTGAGGGGCCCACGAGGGTGGGGGCGCCCCTGCCCCCTGGGCGCGCCCTCCTGCCTCATGGCTTCCTCGCTTCTTTCTTAACATCCACTCCAAGTCTCCTGGATCACGTTTGTTCCAAAAATAACTCTCCCAAAGGTTTCATTCCATTTGACATTCCTTTTCTGCGAAACACTAAAATAGGAAAAAAAACAACAATTTGCACTGGGCCTTTGGTTAGTAGGTTAGTCCTGAAAATAATATAAAAAGGTATATTAAAGCCCATTAAACATCCAAAAAAAGATAATATAATAGCATGGAACAATCAAAAATTATAGATACGTTGGAGACATATCAAGCTTCATCCGAGGAAACAGTGATGATGCTGCTCTTCCAGTGGTGTGGGTGAAGACAGCGGTGTGGGAATGGAGGTGGCGCGAAAGACGAGGGAAACGTCGGGGGCAGAACCTTGGAGGTGGAGGACGGGGTGGCTGAACCGGCGGGATGACGAGATGTTGTTGTGGACGACGTCGAGGTGTTGTTGTGGACGACATCGTCAGGGAAGAGGCTCCGACTGGGTGGCGGACGGTGGAGGGTGTGGGGCTTCGTGGGTTTTCGCGGCCTCGGTGTATGAATGGGTGGGCGGATGGGATGGGAGTGGGGAACCATGGCTTAGGGACGCGCTTGTCCGAAATGTGGGGTAAGTTACGAAAGTACCCCTACCAATTTGAGCTAGGCGGTTCTTTTGGTTCAGGGGTATCACGGGCATTTCATGTGTCGGTATTTCGCACGAGGTGGGAGTTTTCGTGTGCGTTGTAATTTTGGGATAGCAAGGCATGGGTTGAGATGGAGGGAGTTTTTGGAGCACAACGAGACAAAGATATATCTTAAATATTTTGCGATAACAAGGCGCGGGTTGAAATTTCCGAACAAGCCTAATGTGTACTATACTGTCGCGACAAAGATGGGGCGGACGGCAAATCTTCTGATTCTAGTAGTCTGTACCAAATTAATTCGCACTTCCGTCGACGAAAAACCAAAAAGTAATCAATTCGCACCACATAAGAGAGTCTAGTCATGTGTGCTGTACCAAATCAATTCGCACTACAAATGCCATTCAAACTTTGAACTCATGTTATGTTTAATTAAAATATTTTGCTGCGTGTATAATGCATGCAACCTGCTACTCAAATGAACGTTTTAGTGCATTCAAAACGTATATACTACCGCTTCAATATGAACTAAATTTGAATTTGTTTCTCTATTTGAACAAGATCTACAATAATGATTGTTGTGAAGTCAAACCATTTGAATTCGTTTCTCTATTTTAATAAGATCTACAATCATCATTATTGTCAAGTTAAACCATCGTTTGTGTATTATCTTCATAGCACACCACATAATTACTCTCGAGTTAGATATGAACTATGTGTGCTATATGAACTCGAACTCGATTTTTTGAATCCACTTTATGTTGATTTCAAATCATAGTACATTTCAAGCTCTAGCTAGATCTTCATAATCTAAACCATGTCTCATATGTATAATGTGTTTATCCTGCCCCCTACGCCTACAACTATTTAGATGTGAGTTTGCAAACGCCACACATTACCACAAATTCAAATAAAATGTGAGATTGTTCGATATATATTATTGTTTAGATTGCTTGATATTTAGTTGTAAGCTGCAAACGCCACACATTATCACAAATTCAAATAAAATGTGAGATTGTTCGACGTATAGTATGGTTTAGATTGTTCGACATTTAGCTGTGAGTTGCAAACGCCATGCATTATCACATTATGGTATAACATGTGCGAAACCACAGCACACGTATCACCGCTATATTCATGCATGCATATGTTTATAACACTATGATCTCCTATTCAAATATATGAATCCACTTTCATATCAAATTGTGATATTTGTTAGTCTTTTACACCCACACAATCCTCTAACCTTTGTAGCTAGCACTAACTTTCTCTTGTGCATGCACACACCCTCCTCGCCCTCCCCCTCCCTCAGCATTCTATCCATCGCGCACATTCATTTTTTTTCTTTAGGTCGTTCTCCCAAAGGCTCCACAACTCCTTTCCGACACACACCGATCGATAAACCTCTCCAGTGATGTCTGCCTACAACATAAACATGCACCTTCCATCTCCTCCTTTCTGTGTCCATGCCTCGTGTCTCTCATACGGTCCCACACACATGCAAACTCTCGCCCCTCTTTTCATAGATCTCATAATCACACACTCCTCCCCCTATCTAGCTAGTAGCTCGGCCTCTCGCACCACCTCCTAGCTCCATTCTCTCTATCTATCCGTCTCGCTGGGCCTTATTTGCCTCTGACAAATGGATGTACACCGACCGATCTCCCGCTATACATATAGCTAGCTAGGCCCTTATAACTCGTTTTTTCCCACGTGTCGATCGATCTACCTCGTTAGTTATGTCTCTCCCTTCCTCTGACAAACAACAATTGATCTACCGATCTAGTTAGCTTTGCTTACCAAACACATGGTTCCCCTTCATCATCCATGCCTTCGTCCCGACACATCTATCACGCACAGGCACACAGAGAAACACATCCCCACTCTTATTGATAATATTGCAGTTCTACCCTCAGTTTGTCTCGTAGGCCTCTCCCACCATCTTTGAGAAGCAACTCCATCACCCATCCAGCACTCTACCTCTCTCCCTCTCCTCTCTCTCTCTCTCTCTCTCTCTCTCTCTCTGTGTGTGTGTGTGTGTGTCCCAACCTATTTCCCGCCCTTTAGTTATGTATGGATGTCGACCGATCTCCCTCAATACATAGTTGGGTCTCTCCTTCTCAACACATATACGAGTTGTTCTACCTCTCTAGTTAGGCCTCTGCCTCCCCCCTCCCCCCCACACATGATGATACATCGAGCGCTCTCGTCATGTCTCCCTGCCACACACAAACTTGCCATGTGCCCTCTGACGTTCCGATAGGCCAGTCGCCCTATATCTTTGACTTGCACACACACAATTTCGATGGCTCTCTTCACCGATCTCGCACACACCCACTTGAGCCTCTCTTCGACTCTATCGATATTTATGAATCCTCCGTCTCTTCTCGTGGATCGCACCCTATATATATGATATAGATAGGCATCTATTTCACACACATTCCATGTGTCAATTTTTTGTTTGAGATGTCATTCACACATACTCCCATAAATACATTAATGAAATCACACCCCCCAACAAAAAAACACTCACGAACGCACACGGCATATTTCTAGGTTTGTATCTCTCTCACACACACCCACATAGGTGGGGGACATGCACGAAGAGCAGAGGTGCACGCACGACGCACGTACTCCCGTCTGTTTCCCAACCACACCCTCGCAGGTACATGGTGGAGGTCATTTCTATACGAAAAGGCAGCCCACGTGGTAATTTGACACGTGTACTGGTTGTCCACTTCATGGAGGATCGTCTACCACGGGTGAACAAAAAAATTGCGACTTGACGCATTATGTTAAAAAAGAGGCAAACCATGTGGGGCCTACCTTAGAGGCAAGGCTCTATACACTCGAGATGCTATGTATGTATTACTTTTGATGTGTCCCGTCAACTCGCAGAATGAGGAGAAGCTTGCTTAGTATGCCGTCTCCCCCGCCCACGGGCACGGTGGCTCGCAGGACGAGGTGAAGCTTGCTTACTACGCCTTACGCCCGCTCCCTCGCCCACACGCGCAGTGGCTCGTAGGACGAGGAGCAAATTTTACTACTCCCTCCGTTTACTCCTTGTCCCTGCCTTGGTTAGAGAGATTATCATATTGTTTGGAATATATGTCCTTTCGTAGATTTCAGTATGAACTACTAGTACATACTCCAAACACTGATGTATATACACGTATTTTAGAGTGTAGATTCACTGATTTTGCTCCGTATGTAGTCCATATTGAAATGGACGTAATAGTACTCACTCTCCCTCGCCCCTCGACCCTCGCCCACATGGTGGACGTGCAGCAATTCGTTCGGTCTCATATAGAAAAAACGATATATACTGCAGTACCGTTATTGCTCGACTTCCTGAAGAGGCGAAGAGCCAATCGCAAGGTTAATATTTTGGAGATGCCAAGCGCAAGGTTTATAGGAGAACGAGTAGTAGTGGTACTAATAGTACGTACTAGTGGTACGTACTGTACGAGGAAGAAGGCAACAAGATGTATGTTTGCGTGACAGTCTCTTCTTGCAGGACGTGCTAGACCTAGTGGACCTCATTATTGCAATGGGACTACTCCCTATCATAGATGGCATGATTCAGAGTGGTGGGCAGTGGGCATAATTCGGAGCTGCTTAGTCTTAAACCCCATGAAGAAGTCCCATCGAAAGGAATAGCCTTCCTCTACATGTGCTCCTATGTAAAATGAGTAAATGAGAAATAAAGAGAAAGAGACAAAGTAAAAAAAAATCACCAGCCTTAGATGCAGCCTTATTGTATCAGTGAATGATATTTCTACGTCATGATTGACATGGCTATATTATTAACCATTCTATGGAGGTAGAAGCGGATTTTTATTTATTCGCAGAGGTAGTAGCAGATGTATATTCAACGAGGAATGAAATGATGGCTGCTTCCTTGGTCAAACATAGAGAAAGGTGGGCCTCGTGATTTCATGACTTATTATTCATTATTACTACCTATACTCTTTGCCCATATATAATAACCGCGTGGTAGTACAGTACTGGGCTATACTTTTAATAACCATGCTCGAAGAAAAGAGGTGCACGCACCCACGCACGTAGTGTACTAGTAGCACTCTTTGCATCTTTTGCGTCTTCCCCAACCACACACGTGACATGGTGGAGCTCATTTCTGTAAGATGATGCAGCCCACGTGATAATTTGACGCGTCTAGTAGTAGTTACTCACTTATAAATAATGGAGGGTCGGGAACCACGCATGAATGGTGTTGCATCATTTATAAATAAAGTTTTTTTCTTCAGTGGCATGTACGCAATATAAATAGGTTCATATGGAGAGAAAAGTAAACCGCTCCACTATACATAGCCAGGACGATCCTACACGGTTGCTTGCTGGGGTTGCTCTCTTCACACTCTCTCGCACAAAACGACTGTGGTCACATCTCCAACATCCGAGCGTATCACGTCCACCGGGGGAAGGGGTGGATGCTTAGTGTAGATGCGGTCGCCGTCGCCGACGACAAAAACCCACTGTCGGCACATCCCGATCAGGGGTCCCCGTCGTTCTCTCTCACAAAGCCGGTGAGGTTGCCTTCGTCCCTTGCTCACTGCCATGACGTGGGCAGTTGCCGCCTCCCACCTCCCTCCTCTAGGTTGAGCTACATCCCGACATCCCTCGGGTACAACTTCCTTTACAGCCGGCTTGCACCACTGCTCCAGCTTCCCACATCACTCCATGTGGATATTTCTATACTTCTTTGCCCCGCACATACCTCTACTGGCTTCTACGTAGTATATTTGTGATGAGTTTATGTCTCATCAACTAGTCCCAGTAATCTTATTCTAATCATGCTTCCTTAATTTCTTTGCCACAGGGATGATCATTTCAATTTTGGTGAAATTGCACAAAATGATCCGATGGTCAAAGGGTTGCAACCTTCATTTCTTGGGAAGCTCCAACATTGCCAGCAAATGAAAGCCTAGTTATGGTTTACGGTTCAAGGGCTAGGGACTACATGGATCATTTTTTTAGTTGTCTTTGTTCCAAAATAAGTTTCAACTTTAGTAGTAGTACAACTTTGTACTAAAGTTTGCATAAAGTTGAAAGACTTATTTTAGAACGGAGGGAGTACATATTGGCTATGATTTGTCAATCATTGAGATGCAATAGCAAGCATGTTAGTCTCCTTTGTATTTGATGAAATTTTGCAACGGGCAACCTTGGACGCAAGATACATGAAACAGAAGCTGGAAGCTTCATAGCATTGTACAAATTTATCTTGCTGAGAAATTACAGTACATACTATACTAGTACTATGTAAAGAGTTAGGTGTCGCATAGTGTCCAGAAAATATGGTGATAGTGTGAGGTGGGCCATGTAATCACTGAGCCTACACGTTTTCACTGCTTTCGCACTCCTCCGTTGTAAGAATGGAGAAAATTGTAATCTAGTAGTGCCTCCTTTCGCCGAAAGCATGGGACATCCAGCAGTCGTACCACCTCAGTAATAATGACCAATGAGCCGTCAAATAACATAGACCCAGAAGTAAGTTGGATGGATGAAGCAACCATCACTCTTGAATCCGCTTCTCCCTTCAACGCAGGCGCTAGTGAGAGGTTGCGTCTGCTCTGCCCGGGCATGAATGCAGCACCGATTCTTTGGAGCGGTGCTGACCGTTTCGGGCGGGAAGCGCACGCGAGCGATGGAGGGGCTTTGGGTGGTCCAGGCTGGGTAAGAGCGGGCGTGGCGGCTGTCCACCTATCCCGACCGGACGCCCGGAAATGAGAGGATGCACCGACTCTCGCGGCTAAATCATACACTACACACCATCTCTCTGTAGGAGTAGGTCGATGTGTCGCTCTCTCTAACACACACACACACACATGTTGTTAAATACACATATGCACACGCACACACGGGTTCATAGAATAGGAATATCGTGCGAGTGCGAAGCCATAGGAAGTGAGATACAAATGGAGTACATACAAGAAGAGAAGAGGTGACGAATATTCCATCAAACCTAGACTAAGGAGTAGTACTCCCTCCATCTAGGTGTTCAGTCATCCTACGAAAATCAGATATTCCCAAAATGTTTAGGCGTCGTCCATTAACTTCGCATCTCAATCCCCTCCTGGCCTCGTTGCTAGCGAGCGTTCGGATCGTTAGCAAGAATAGTTTATATCCTGGCTGGGAAAGGTTAGGCATTTGGAACTATTAAAATATGTTAGCTTTTGTGGGCCAGCTAGCTTGGGTGGGCTAGAAAAACATTGCTAGATCAGGAGAGCCAGGTCGGCTCGCTTCCGACGGCAAACATCGCGCATGGAAAAATCAGCGACCCATTCATGACAACGATTTTCATGGGGCAAGGCTGGTAAGAAAAATAACTGAACCGTTTGACCAGGCAAGGTTAGCAAAGCGAGAGCTGGCTAGCTGGGCTAGCCGAGCAATTTCCTTACTAAGGCTAGCCATAGTGGGAGTAACTTAGGTAGTAACATAGCACATCCCAAGAAAAAATTTCTTATGTGGCATGGAGTTAATGAGGAAAGAGATGCTTGTGGTAACATAATATGTTACTGTAACATAACACACCCCGAGGTAAAATGAGTCTATATCTCAATTAATGAAGACTTGCATGTTACCATCCATATGTTACTACCCACTATGAAGGTAGTAACATAGACTAGTAACATATGCATGTTACTAGTCCAAGTTACTCACCACTATGACCAGCCTAAGCAATGTAACCAAACGCTCCTTACTCTGCCTTGTTATCTTCCCCGGAAACCCAATGCATGGAGCGCAACTACGCATTGATCAGTCAAGAAATCAAAGTCGTCTTGCATGCGAGTTAATACGTGGCCCTGCATGGTAGCTAAAATGGCACCCCTTACTTGTTGTGATTAATTGTTGCATTTAGAGACAGAAATCAGGGCTTTGATTGGAGGAAGGACCGGTCAAGTTTCTCCTTCAGCTCCAATCTGCTTGCACCTTGGTCACGCTGCACCTTCTAACGTGACTTATTACACCTAGACGGAGGGAGTAGTACGAGATACGGTGGAACACTAACTTTCGTCGAATACAAGTGCCCAAAATTGTGTGCATGTTATAATAAGGATTCACTTAAAATAGTATGTGAGCGAATAGAGGGATCAATTTGATAGTGTTCACGAGCAGTAGCAAGATGTGTGAGGTAAGATACACCGCTGGTGCTTTTAATTTTTCTTATTAATTTGTTTGTTTCACCCTCTGACTAGTGGGACCCAATGTACTACATGGAGAGAGGTAAAGTGACTAAGGTTGCATTATTTATGTACTACCAACACTGCTTTAAATCCCGAAAGACCTTACCACCAAAGCCACATGACACGATTATGATTTAAATCCCAATGACTCCCATGCAAAACAACATAGCATGCTTGTCACACGAATGCAGGAATGTATAAAAGGTTATTTTCCTCTCATTAAACATAACGTGAGGGTGGTGTAGCTGATTTGCCGGTTTGCACATCAAACTTGAGGTCTCGGGTTCGATAACCACACTCGAGCATAATTTTGTTTTTGTTCCACTTCTTTCTTCCACCCAATGTCAGGTAGGCCCCGCATGACAGAGAGAGAAAGTGATCTGGGGCGGTGCCAGGAGGATTCTTTGACTGGTCAAAATGGATGGATACGGAGCTATACGATCTCGTAGTGACCGTATAATCACCTCATCACATATACGCTGCAGCCTCGACGCTTGTTTTCTAGGGTTTGCACTATATATATACACGTTGGGGCCTCAACGCTTGTAGTTGCTCTCTTCACACTCTCTCACCCTCTCCGGATCTAAACTAGACATCGTTGGCCTATCTCTCTCCCTCCTCACTGCTGGTCAAAGAGCTGGCAGGATCCATCCGCCGGGAAGGGAAGGAGGCTTAACAATGTCGCCGTCGACGAGGGAGGGAATCCACTACCGGTGCAGCTGTTTTCTTTCACCCAGCGGCGGCGCAGGAGGGCCTCCGACCCCTTCTTCCTCGCCGTCGTACATAGTGTGGGCAGAACGGCCTCTGATCGCGCACCGAACCACACTCCAAGAACCTTAAGGTATAATTTACTTATTCCACATGCATTGCTCTAGCTGCATGTGGGCTTTTTCCGCTTATGCACTTGAATCTAGGTGTTGAATCAGATAGGAAAGTAGTGGGGAAAGTTGTATAGCATGAATCTAGGACGTGGTTCAAAGAGGAAAGGAATGAGGGAAAGTAGTGGGGAAAGTTGTATAGCATCAATCTAGGACGTGGTTCAAAAATGCAAGGAAGGGGGAAAGTAGTGGGTAAAGTTGTATAGCATGACACTAGGACGTGGTTCAAAGAGGAAAGGAATGGGGGAAAGTTGTATAGCATGAATCTAGGATGTGGTTCAAAGAGGAAAGGACGGGGGAAAGTACTAGTACAGACTGGCTATCTAGCACCTATGTTGGTCGAAAAGGGAAAACAATGACAAATGCAGTACGCACATCTGTAACGAACTGATCTTTTTGTTTTAGGAGACAAGGCTGTAGAGTTTGAGCAGGACTAGATTTGCTGCGCTCACATAAGGAAAGGTGTCTAAAGATAACAAAACTGGGACCAACACAAATATGCTCCTTGGTTGTTTGTTCTTTGTTGTAACAGACTCTGCATCACCCCTTCATACATCGGTAGATGCACATGGTGCTGCTGCGTCCACTGCCCTGTGCAACTCTTTAGCTGTTGTTAATCTAAGGCCCTGTTTGGTTAAAATATCCTAGGACTTTTTTAGTCCCAACTAAAAAGTCCCTAGTCCCTACCTTCTTGGTTCCAGGGACTAAACATGGACTAGAGGTTATTAAATGAAATTCTAAAATACCATGTTTCCCCTAGTAATGAACTAATAGAGATAAGGTGCGATGCAGGGCAGGGGCAACTGTTGGAAAAAGTCCCAAAAAGACTCTCTGTCGGGGTTTTCTTTCTCTAGTCCCAAATGCCCACTTTTAGTCCCTAAAAGTCCCTCCCGTTTGGTTTAGATGGGACTGAAAGGGACTTTTTTTAGTCCCTACACCAAAAAGTCCCTATAAACAAACACCCTCTAATAATGTCGCTGGAAAATTGATGCAATGCCACAGTTAAAAGCAAATTACATGTTTAATGAATTTTATTGTTAATATAATCTCTCTGTTAATATGAATCAATGCCATCATTTGAGAAATGCTATTGTCTTTCTTTCTTTCCCATTTAGATAAGTTAGATGCTTCTTTTTGTTGGCTTTTGTGTCATCCACCGTTATTCACCACTAGTTGTTTCCTTTGCACCTCTATGTAAACAGGGTTATCTACTTCACCTTGTTGTTATTGTGGCCTTTTGTTGCACTGGACAAAACACTTTTTTAAGAGTGTTTTGTGCAGTTCAACCAAAATTTCACAACAACAACGTTGCTTAATTGCTTGATCTTAGTAGAACTGCACAAGAGGAGATCTTACTTCCTATCTGTGTTGGCAAATTTGGTTCAGATCATCTTCGTGTGAGTTGTTTGAATTCCGCGTCATGAGAGGTCAGTACTAGCCTTATTTCACATGATTGTGCAGTGTGATTTAATATGGTGTGCTACTTGTACGGTAATGTTGCTTCGTTTTAGTGAACTGCACAAATGGAGACAAGACTTCCAATCTGTATGTGCACCGTAATATCCCATTGAGGTAAGATAAGGATATTTCACAGCTGTTGGCATGTATTTTGCCACTTACATCAGAAAATTAATGCCGTTGTTTAGTGCTATAATTGTGCTCCCTTATTGACATGCCAAATCTTACATTGAAGGCGAAGCTTGTCTGTTATTGAACCAAGTGATGAAGGGGAAGAAAAAGCGGAAGAAAAACAAAATTCAACTCCCGGTGGTGTAACGAAGCACTAGAACTATGAAGACACAAGTAATGATATAGTTTTGCATCTTAATTTATTGCTATGGCTAGAACGAGCAATTTTTTCCATTGATTTGATGCCACTCTTAATATTGTGTAATTATCTCTACTTGTGCAAACAGGGATCTTCTTTGAAGATACCATATATTTTAGTGCAACTTCACAAGAAGATGTTGGAAACATTAAACTTATTGAGGAGTATATAGTAAGCATTGCAACCACAGTAGAAAACAACAGATGGTTCCGGATAAGTGCTTGATCTGTATGCTCTATACAATAAGCCTCCTGACAAAGGTTGGCACTCGCCCATGGATTTCATCCATATGATTGAGCTTTGTCATCTCTATTGGTGTTGTGCTACTGTTTAGATACTGTCATGAGAAAGTTGTATTGCCCTTGAGAAGTGCTTCATCTGTGTTATTTTAAATATTTTCTTTCCTTTTTTCGAGCAAACAGGGATGCTAGCATTTAGTTGTCCTCTTGTCTTTGCACAACAGGATCAGCCTCTGAAGAAGAATATGGAGTACGTGAAGTGACTAGTTCCGATTATGCCAGGATGAAGAAGCCATGTCTATCTTCTCATCAGAAGGAGCAGTTGAAGGATGGTTACATTACTCCCCACAAGACCAAACTAACCTCAGCTCAGAAGGACTGGCAGATCTCCATCTTTTTTACTGTGATGCGCAAGTACAATGTTGTTATAGGATTATTTCCATTGAGTTCCATTTTTTAAAGCGTGCTCTACATGGACCATGTAGGTGCCTGTTTAAACTGTCATTTCATAGTACAGTTTGCTTTATACTAATCACTTTTTTGTATTTGTGCAAATAGGGGTGCTCGGCTTGATTTCAATGGGAACTGCACAAAATGTTCATGAATACATCGAATCATACATTTCCACCACAAGAAAGGAGGTGCCGGTATGTTCAAGGCGTTGCAACATATAAAGCCGAAATCATACAAGCTACGTGCGAATTAGGTTCATTTTGGTGGAACTGCACAAAAAGGACAGCTGGTTTATTTAGCATGAGGTGCCATGTCAATGTCCGAACTGATGGCAAACCCCGCCCATTCCACAATCGTAGGCATTTGATATTTTGGAATGGGAAAACCTTGTCGAAGTTTTCTCATTGATGTATGCAAAGCAGCACGCATTTGACATTTTGGAATGGGACAACCTTGTCAAATTTTGCTCATTGATGTTAGCAAGAAGACATGCGTTTGATATTTTCGAATGGGACGCCCTTTGCTGTCAGCAGCATCGATTGATTTTTCTTTATTCTTTAGTTGTGAAGTAAATATTGGCTCTGACATGTGAATCACTGAGATGCATAATCATCGATTGTTTTGAATGTTCTCTATGAATTTCCAGGCCTGTGTGTTTGATTGCAATGTACATAAACGTTAAAAAGCTGCTCAAACTCTTTGTACTCCCTCTGTATCTTTTTACTTCGCATATTAGATTTCTTTCAAGTCAGTTGATTTTACATTGTGAATGTTCATACTTTTTCTATAAGATTGGTCAAAGTAGAGATACTTTGACTGCAGACAAAACTTGTATGCAGACTAAAAGGACCGGAGGGAGTACATGTGAAACTGCTGCAAACGAGGTGGTCACCCGGGGAATGATGCTAGCACGTATTGTTTTGCATGTTCATCCAATGCCAGTGATACAAGAATTCGAACTAATCGAACTAAGTTCATTCATACACGGTCGGATTTCATATAAACATGCCGGATTTCATTACATTTCATACATTCTTCAACTAAAAAGGGGTGCGCTGCAGGTATAATTAATTAACCGAAGCTACCCACCAGTGTCCGGCTGAGCCGAACAGAAGCTTCATCTCTAGTGTACTGGGCTTCAGTGACTTAACTACAGGTGCAGTTGTGTAACTGACATGTGATCCAGATGCCTGTTTGGCCCACGTGTTAGTGACCCAACTGCACCAGCAGTTAAGTAACTTAAGCAGCGTCCTTCTCCAACATAGCTCTCCAACTCCACGTTGCCGCCAAAAAGCTAATCGGTCATCAATGGTCAACCCGCCTAGCTTGGCTTCAACCGAAGGGTAGCAACGGTGGCCTTACTTGGACCCAAGTCTACTCTTCCTTGTTTTCTGTGTGGCACGGCCTCATTGGCAGCAGGGCGGGGCCAAGACGGAGCCGGCGATGTCTGCTGTCTCATTGCCGGCGGGGCGCGCCTCGGCAGAGTGGGGGAAATCCTCCCCCTCGTTGCCAGCAGGGTGGGGCGTCGACTAAGCTAGCGATGTCCTCTTCCTCGTTGTTGGCGGGGCGGGGCCTGATACGTCTCCAACGTATCTATAATATTTTATTGTTCCATGCTATTATATTATCTATTTTGGATGTTTAATGGGCTTTAATATGCTTTTTTATATTATTTTTGGGACTAACCTATTAACCAGAGGCCCAGTGCCAGTTTCTGTTTTTTTGCCTATTTTAGAGTTTCACAAAAAAGGAATATCAAATGGAGTCCAAACAGAATGAAACCTTCGCGATGATCTTTCTTGGACCGAAAGCAATCCAGAAGACCTGGAGTTGATGTCTGGAACGCCACGAGGCGGCCACGAGGCAGGAGGGCGCGCCCAGGGGGTAGGCGTGCCCCCACCATCGTGGGCCCCTCGTAGCTCCACCGACGTACTTCTTTCGCCTATATATACTCTTATACCCTAGATCAATCACAGAGAGCCACAAAACCACTTTTCCACCGCAGCAACCTTCTATACCCGTGAGATCCCATCTTGGGGCCTCTTCCGGCAATCTGTCGGTGGGGGAATCGATCACAGAGGGCTTCTACATCAACACCATAGCCTCTCTGATGAAGCGTGGGTAGTTTACCACAGACCTTCGGGTCCATAGTTATTAGCTGTATGGCTTCTTCTCGCTCTTTGATTTTCAATACAAAGTTCTCCTCGATGTTCTTGGAGATCTATTCGATGTAATACTCTTTTGCGGTGTGTTTCCCGAGATCCGATGAATTGTGGGTTTATGAACAAGACTATCTATGAATATTATTTGGTTCTTCTCTGAATTCTTATATGCATGATTTGAAATCTTTGCAAGTCTCTTCGAATTATCTGTTTAGTGTGGCCTACTAGATTGATGTTTCTTGCAATGGGAGAAGTGCTTAGCTTTGGGCTCAATCTTGCGGTGTCCTTTCCTAGTGACAGTAGGGGCAGCAAGGCACATATTGCATTGTTGCCATCGAGCATAAAAAGATGGGGTTTATATCATATTGCTTGAGTTTATCCCTCTACATCATGTCATCTTGCTTAATGCGTTAGTCTGCTCTTATGAACTTAATACTCTAGATGCATGCTGGATAGCGGTCGATGGGTGGAGTAATAGTAGTAGATGCAGAATCATTTCGATCTACTTGACATGGACGTGATGCCTATATTCATAATCATTGCCTTAGATATTCTCATAACTATGCGCTTTTCTATCAATTGCTCGGTAGTAATTTGTTCACCCACCGTAATACATGCTATCTTGAGAGAAGCCACTAGTTAAACCTATAGCCCCTGGGTCTCTTCCTTATTACATTGCATCTCTTTTAGTTACATCGCATCTCATTTACTATTTTGCAATCTTTACTTTCCAATCTATACAACAAAAATACCAAAACTATTTACCTTACTATCTTTATTAGATCTCACTTTTGTGAGTGACCGTGAAGGGATTGGCAACCCCTTCATTGTGTTGGTTGCAAGGTTCTTGATTGTTTGTGCAGGTACTAGGTGACTTGTGCGTTGTCTCCTACTGGATTGATAACTTGGTTCTCAAAACTGAGGGAAATACTTACGCTACTTTGCTGCATCACCCTTTCCTCTTCAAGGGGAAACCAATGCATTCTCAAGAGGTAGCAGGGCCTCGGCAGAGTAGGGCCTCGCCGAAGCTGACGAGGTCCTCTGCCTCGATGCCGGTGAGGTAGGGCCTCGATGGAGCCGGTGGTGTCCTCTGCCTTGTTTTTGGCGTGGCAGGTCCTCGGCGGAGAAGGGCCTCGCCAAAGCCGGCGAAATCCTTCACCTCGGTGCCGCAGGGCGGGGCATCGGTGGAGCCGGTGGTGTCCTTTGCCTCATTGTTGGTGCCGCGGGGCCTCGTCGATGCCAGCAGAGCAGGGACTCGTCGGAGCCGGCATTGTCCTCTGCCTCGTCCTCGGTCTCGCCAAACAGCGCCTTGCCCACTTCATCGCCCTCTTTGTAGGCGGCCGCAGCCTCCACCGCCCGCATGCGGTACCGCCAGCGCTCGAGGCCGCCCACATGGGCGGAGCGGTACGAGTTGAGGAGCGCCTCCTGCTCCGCCCGCTCCACGGCGATCTGCTCCTCCGCTTGTAGGTGCTCCTAGAGGAGATGGTGGTTGTAGGCGGCGTCGGCATGCGCCTCCCGTGTCCATGTATTCGGCATGGGCCTCGCCGATGGTCATGGTGCAATGCACCGGCAAGGATGATGTGGAGGAGGGGGTTGGCGTCGGATCATCGACTACCATGTTCTCCATTGGGACGTCATCGTCCTCTGGCTGCTTGTCGGCCAGCTAGTTGGCAGCAATGGCTGCCATCTCCTTGTGGTCCGTCGTCCGCCCGTCCCAAAGAGCGCTGAAGCGTGAGGAAGCCATGGTGGGCAGTAGTGGTGTGGACAGGAGAAAGGGAACGGAGGCAGACGACCGCGGCTATGGCCGGCGCAGCAGTTTATATAGCAATGGTGGGCGACGGAGGGACGGACGTGTGGCGCCGGAGTAGCCGCCTTGGCAACCACGTATCATTAATGTCGGCGGCAGACGGACGGGTGGACGACACTTGTATCGTTTAAAGGCGGAGCAATCGCCTGCACCAGGAAGCGGGGTGGGCGGCGCTAACTGTTTCAGCCGGAAAGTGTGCGTGGGCGAGGGAGGCGGTCTGGGTGGGCCAGGGCAGTCAGACTCGTGCTTGGCAGCGGGTCGGTCCAGCAACCGGACATGCTGGCTTGCCAGCGAGCTCGCCGAGCTGAGCGTCGACAATTAGACGATGGATGTAGCTTCCGACCAAGAGCTGGCACCACTGTCCAAGCCGGTTCATGCCGTGTTCACCATAGAGCAGGTGCGGCCACACTTCGACGCCCTAATGGCAGAAGAGCTACCAGCGCAGGAGGACCTGTGCTGCAACCTCCATCTCCTCTCCGTCATCCTTCGAGTTGTTGCGCTCACCGTGGCGCCATCGTCTTGCGTTGTCAACATGGTCAACGGTCATGAGGAATGAGGAGATGACTTTACTTGCAGAGGATGACAGTAGGGACCCATCAGGGCCATAGTCGCACGTACGCAAGTGCCTCCTTATTATATACAACTACAATTTTTTTTGCTTCCTCCTGGTTTCTTGACATCACGGTCCCACACCATTGTCAACCTATGTAGTCAATAAACGAGAGAATTGCACAAGGAGCGGCCGACAGCTGGGACCAAGCAGCTCGAGCAGTATTTGTGTTTTTGAGATGTGAGCACTACAGAGTTTTTCTTGAGCGATGTTTTCGCTGTTGTTCAGATGAGAGCAGGGTATTAACACTACAAAAAAAGACACATCTGTGACATTTTGGGCCGAACGAAAAAAATTATGTCATACATATGACACTTCTATGACGACAATTGTGACAAAACCCGGTATCATCATAGATGTGGTGGGCTCCTACTTCTATGACAAAAAATCATGACAGAAAATGGGTTTTTCATCCTGGGCGGGCCGGAGACGCAGCTGCATGACATTCTTTGGGCCGTCCATGACGGAAAAAACCGTGGTAGAAGCGAGGGCGAGGAAAATTTCGGGGAGTTCCCGGTTATGGTGGGGGGTCGGGGGCCAAGCGATGCGTGTTTCTCTCGTACACGTACGCGCGTGTGTGCGAGGCGTTGGCTCTAACTAAACCCGAGCGAGGCGTTGGGCTCTAACTGAACCCGAGCGATTGCACTGCAGGCTACACGTTACTGAACCCGAGTGATCGATCGATGGCTATTAACTGAACCCGATCGAGCGATTCCTTCGCTACTGTTGCTAACTGAAGCCGATCGATGCTGCCTCTGGATGAACAGTGAGCGTTGCAGGGGGGTTTGGATGAACAGTTCCCGGTGGGGGTGGATGAACAGGACCCCGTGGTGTTGCCTCTGGATGAACAGGACCCTGATTGATCTAGCCGGTTGGGGTTGGATGAGCAGGACCCCGTGGAGGGCTAGATGAACATGACCACCCCGTGGAGGGCAGGATGAATAGTAGACGGTGGAGGGCAGGATGAACAGTAGCCCGTGGAGGGGTGGTTGAACAGGAGCCCGTGGAGAGGGCTGTTTGAACAGTAGCCGGTGGAGTAGCGCGCGGTGGAGGCTGGATGAACAGGAGCCCGTGGATGAACAGTGGCAGGTGGAGGCTCAAGGAGGTCGACGGTGGATGAACAGTAGCTCATGGAGGCTGGAGGGGGTCGATGGTGGAGATGAACAGTATCCAATGGAGTCCCGTTTGCGGTATGCCGCACCCCTCCCGATGAACAGGACCCCCGTTTCGACCGTAGCGCTCCAAAACAAGTCCGTTTTGTCCGTTTTGCGGTACGCCACACCCCTCCCGATCAACAGGACCCCCGCTTCGACCGTAGGAGGTTCGTTTCCTCCGTTTTGCGGTGCGCCAGACCCCTCCCGATGAACAGGATCCCGTTTCGAACGTGGCCGGTCGAACACTAGGCCGTTTCCTCCGTTTTGCGGTACGCCGGGCCTTGTTTCCATCGCCTGTTCCGTCCAAGCCCTCCCGATGAACACGATGCATTCCGTTGCCTTCCCATGAACACGACGCATTCCGTTGCCTCCCCATGAACATGACGACAACATTGTTTCTCCGTCCCGACCCAGCCATGTCAACGAGCCCTCGCCGTACGCATGCACGAGTAAGCGTTCGAGACCCCGCCCGTATGTACACATATGTGGCTGTATTTTATTTCTTGCACCCTGGCCGCCTCTACTACGACATGTGCGCGCCTCTACATCCACCAGTATATATGTATGTACACTTCGACTAGGTGGGTCCCGACTGTCAGGCACTTCCTTGCGTGCAAAGATGTAGCTGGTGGGTCCCAACAATCAGGGGGGTGAAATACAGTGGCCCGTCCGGTGGGTCCCCGCTGTTAGGTGGAGGAATAATTATTTTGCACGTAATAAGGAGGCACTTCCTTGCTGCGGCTGTGGACCCAGCTGTCAGCCTCTCCACATACAGTCCACGTCCGATGGAAGCCGTTCCTTGACCACGTTGACCATGCCGCACCGAGAGCACCAGGGCGGTGGACGACGGTGAGGCCTAGGAAGGGGACGACATGGAAGTGGATGCCCACGCGTAGAGGAGTACGAGGGCACTAGTTCGCTGCGGTGTGAGGCTGTCATCGCCGTAGAGTAACAGGGGGTGTGGGTGAGTAGAGGGATGGCCTGGCCAGCGGTGGGAGTAGTAGGGGGTGGTGAGGCCTTCGTCGCATCGCAGCCAGCCACAGGAGGCAGGAGCACGAGGCACGACCGGCGCTGGTTTGGGCGGCTGGAGCAAGAAGACCAGAGGTTGAAGAAGCACTACGGCCGTTGGATGGACATCGTACGGTCACTAGAGCTAGAATCGTGCATATTGACTAAGTTGACAAAGCCCTCCGTCCCCGTCAGCCTGCCACTATACTGGGTCCCAGCTAACAGGGGGAGTATTCATTTTTTTGTGCGTAATAAGGAGGCACTTCCTTGCGTGCGAAGATATAGCTGGTGGGTCCGAGCTGTCAGCGGCGGTAACGTTTTTCGTGAAATATAGAGGCCCTTTCGGTGGATCCCTGATGTCAGGTGGAGGAATCATTATTTTGCGCGTAATAAGGAGGCATTTTGTTGCGTGCGGCCATGGACCCAGCTATCGGCCTCTCCACGTACAGTCCACTTCAGATGCATGTCGGTCGTTGACCACGTTGACCAGGCCGCGCCAAGAGCACCGGGGTGGTGGACGACATCGAGGCCTAGGAAGGGAACGACACAGAGGCAGGGAAGACTCGGCAGTTGTTTCCCACGCAGAGGGGAGTACGACTATACGAGGGTTTACTGGTTCGTCTGCCGTCGCCGGAGAATAACAGCAGGTGTGGGTGAGTAGAGGGATGGCTAGGCCAGCGATGGGAGTACGGTGGGGCGGTGAGGCCTGCGCGGCAGCACAGCTGGCCACGGGGAGGAGGGAGCGGGCAGTCCCGTTGGCGCTTGTTTGAGCGGCTAGAGCAGGAAGAGCAGAGATTGAGGAAGCACGACGGCCGTTGGATGGACATCCAACAGTCACTGTTTGTGCGTCAACCTTTTTTTAGGGTAGCCTCAAATCTTTGGAAAACAACATACAGCCCATCTGCCATTATTTCTAATAATTTTCAGCCCATTTGCTAATTCTTAAGGTTTTTTTGGAGCCCATGTTCTTTTTGTTAGCATTACAGCCAAATTGTGGCCACGGTTAAAAAATTATACGATTGCATATTTCGGTGCGATCCGAACTGTTTTTAATCCCGAAATTTCGACTCACATTCAAACTGATTTTAAAAATAAATGTATACCAATATAAAATCCAAAAAATTCTCCACACATAAAAATTAATGTAATCTAAAATCCTGAAATGAAAAAAAAAGATATTTGAAACTAATTGCCTGTTTGACGCGTTTTAAAAATGTACAGCCCATTTCTCATTACTGATGGGCCATTTTCTCAGCCAGCCGAATGAAAGATTTGCAGCCCAACAGGCCTGACAAAGCGACATACTTGGCAAATCACAAAAAAACTGGGCTGTGGACGTGGACCTAGCTGTCAGCCTCTCCATGTATAGTACTCTTCCGATGGAAGTCGTTCCTTGACCACGTTGACCACGCCGCACGGAGAGCACCACGGCGGTGGACGACGGCGAGGCCTAGGAAGGGGACGACGCGGAGCCGGGGAAGATGCGGCAGTGGAAGCCCATGCGGAGACGAGTACGAGGGTTCACTGGTTCGGCTGCGATGTGAGGCTGCCGTTGCCGCAGTGCCTGGCCAGCGATGGGAATAGTAGGGGCGGTGAGGCCTCCGCGGCAGCACAGCCGGCCACGGGAGGCAGGAGCATGCAGCATGACTGGCGCTGCTTTGGGCGGCTGGAGCAAGAAGACCAGAGGTTGAAGAAGCACTACAGCCGTTGGATGGACATCATACGGTCACTAGAGCTAGAATTGTTCATGTTGACTAAGTTGACAAAGCCCTCCATCCTCGTCAACTTTGTTGGCCCACAAGTCATCCTCCCACTGTGGTGGGTCCCAGCTAGCAGGGGGATATTCATTTTTTTGTGCGTAATAAGGAGCCACTTCCTTGCGTGTGAAGATATAGCTGGTGGGTCCGACATGTCAGCGGGGGGAACGTTTTTTTCGCGAAATACAGAGGCCCTTCCGGTGGGTCCCAGCTGTCAGGTGGAGGAATCATTATCTTGCGCGTACAGTCCACGACCGATGGATGTCGTTCGTTGACCAAGTTGAGCAGGCCGCGCAAAGAGCACCATGGCGGTGGACGACGGCGAGGCCTAGGAAGGGAACGACACGGAGCCGGGGAAGACTCGGCAATGGTTGCCCACGCGGTGGGGAGTACGAGGGTTTGATGGTCCGGCTGCCGTTGCCGGAAAATAACAGGAGGTGTGGGTGAGTAGAGGAATGGCCTGTCCTTCAACGAAGTAGGGTGGGGCGGTGCGGCCTGTGCGGCAGCACAGCCGGCCACGGGAGGCGGGAGCAGACAGTCCCACCAGAGCTGGTTTGGGCGGCTGGAGCAAGAAGATCAGATATTGAAGAAGCAGTACGGCCGTTGGATTAACATACAACGGTCACTGCTGCTAGAATCGTTTGTGGACTAAGTTGACAAAGCCAAAGTACAGGTCAACCTAGTAGACCCACAAGTCAGCCTCCAAATCCGTCCCAAACAACATACAACCCGAAATTTCTAGCCAGATTCAAATTAATTTTAAATCTAAATATACCTTCATTTAAATTCAATGAAATTTTACCCGGACAAAAACAATGAAATTTAAAATATCATAATCCGAAAGAAAACAGTATTTTGGAATTAATTGTCTGTTTGCTGTATTTTTTCATTTTACAGCCCATTTATTATTACTTATAGCCCATTTCTTATTACTTATAGGCCATTTTCTAGGCAAAATGCATCCCTCCTCGTCTTGAAAGATTTCCGGCCCAACAGGGCGTAGAAAAGCAAGTAGGCCTACGTTGGTTATTCTGCAAAAAACAAAATAGCTGGCTAGCAATTTTCAGAAAGGAAAAAAAACAAACTGGGCTGGTCATGTGCTAAACATATGAAATAAAAAGCCTGGGCTAGACGGGCCACGGGTCCCGCACAACCCAGTTGATACTGAAAGTGCAACTATCCCTAGGTGGTTTTGGTAATTCATAACAACATATAGCTCATTGAGCTAATGCTATTCCAAGATGATTATTTCAGGAAAGCTCAATGATTGGCATGGCATGGATGTTAAAGTCGAACCCTCAAAATGCTAAGGACAAAGGATTGGCTCAAGCTCAAAAGCTCAAGACTCTTCATTTTATATTTTAGTGATCCAAGATCACATTGAGTCTTTAGGAAAAGCCAATACTATCAAGGAGGGATGAGGTGTTGCTTAATGAGCCTCTTGCTTCATGTGCTTAGTGATATGCTCCAAAACCCTCAACTACTTTCCCATATCCACATTTGACCTAAACCCTAAGCCAAACTCGGTCCTACCGATTTTTCCAATCCGGCGCCACCGAGTTTCACTTGTCATTAGCCATTGCCAAATCCTAGCAATTCGGTCCTACCGATAAGGATCTCGGTCTCACCGAGATGGGGTTGCAAACTCTCTGTTTCCCATTCGTAACTTTTTGGTCTCACCGAAAGAGCGAATCGGTCCCACCGAGATTGCAATGTAAACTCAGTGTTTCCCCTTTGTAACTTTTCGGTCTCACCGAGTTCCACTCGGTCTCACCGAAAGAGCAAATCGGTCCCACCGAATTTGCCTGACCAACTCTCTGGTTAGCTAATTACCAAATTCGGTCTCACCGAGTTTGTGTAATCGGTCTCACCGAGATTACGTTATGCCCAAACCCTAACCATATCGGTCCTACCGAGTTGCATGTCAGTCCCACCGAAAATCTCTAACGGTCACTAGGTTTACATTTTCGGTCCGACCGAGTTTATTGATTCGGTCCCACCGAGATTGGAAAACTGTGTAACGGTTGGATTTTGTGTGGAGGCTATATATACCCCTCCACCTCCTTCTCGTTCGAAGAGAGAGCCATCAGAACACACACACCATTCCAACTCATATGTTCTGAGAAAGAACCACCTACTCATGTATTGAGACCAAGACATTCCATTCCTACCATATGAATCTTGATCTCTAGCCTTCCCAAGTTGCTTTCCACTCAAATCTTCTTTCTACCAAATCCAAATCCTATGAGAGAGAGTTGAGTGTTGGGGAGACTATCATTGAAGCACAAGAGCAAGGAGTTCATTACCTACACACCATTTGTTACTTCTTGGAGAGTGGTGTCTCCTAGATTGGCTAGGTGTCACTTGGGAGCCTCCGACAAGATTGTGGAGTTGAACCAAGGAGTTTGTAAGGGCAAGGAGATCGCCTACTTAGTGAAGATCTACCGCTAGTGAGGCAAGTCCTGTGTGGGCGATGGCCATGGTGGGATAGACAAGGTTGCTTCTCCGTGGACCCTTTGTGGGTGGTTGCTTCTTCGTGGACCCTTCGTGGGTGGAGCCCTGTGTGGACTCGCGCAACCGTTACCCTTGGGTGGAGCCCTGTGTGGACTATCGCAACCGTTACCCTTCGTGGGTTGAAGTCTCCATCAACGTGGATGTAGGATAGCACCACCTATCCGAACCACGGGAAAAACATCCGTGTCTCCAATTGCGTTTGAATTCTCCAAACCCTTCCCTTTACATTCTTGCAAGTTGCATGCTTTACTTTCCGCTGCCTATATACTCTTTGCATGCTTGCTTGAATTATGTGATGATTGCTTGACTTGTTCTAAATTAGCTAAAATCTGCCAAGAACGAAAATTGGGAAAAGGTTAAGTTTTTATTGGGTCAAGTAGTCTAATCACCCCCCTCTAGACATACTTTCGATCCTACAAGTGGTATCAGAGCTTTGGTCTCCATTTGCTTTGATCTCCATAGCTTTTGGTTGTCATAGCCTTGGTTTCACAACCTAGGAGAGTATGGCGTCTAGCGAGGGAAATTATCACCGTAGAGGTCCTTACTTTGATGGTACTAATTTTGCTAGTTGGAAGCATAAAATGAAAATGCATATTCTTGGACATAACCCCGCCGTTTGGGCTATTGTGTGTGTTGGTTTGCAAGGTGACTTCTTTGATGGGAGAGAACCGAACCATGAAGCTACCGCGAATGAGTTGAAGATGTTGCAATACAATGCTCAAGCTTGTGATATTCTCTTCAACGGATTGTGCCCTGAAGAATTCAACAAAATCAGCCGTCTTGAGAATGCGAAGGAAATTTGGGACACTTTGATTGATATGCACGAAGGTACCGAATCCGTCAAGGAATCCAAGTTGGATGTGCTTCAAAGCCAACTTGACAAGTTTAAGATGAAGGATGGTGAAGGTGTCGCTGAAATGTACTCTAGGCTTGCTCTCATCACAAATGAGATTGCCGGCTTAGGAAGTGAAGAGATGACCGATAAATTCATCATCAAGAAGATTCTAAGAGCCTTGGATGGAAAATATGATACCGTGTGCACATTGATCCAAATGATGCCCAATTACAAAGATCTCAAGCCAACGGATGTGATTGGAAGAATTGTTTCTCATGAGATGTCACTTAAGGATAAAGAGGAACTTCACAACAAATCAAGTGGTGCCTATAAAGCCTCATGTGAAGCCCCTACATCATCAAGTGAGAAACAAGACTTCAATGAAGAATTGAGCTTAATGGTGAAGAACTTCAACAAGTTCTACAAGAGTAGAAGCAAAGATAGAAGCTCCAAGTCAAGGTCCTACAATGACAAAAGATCTTCTAGTCAAGAGCAAAACTGCTACAATTGTGGAAGACCCGGACACTATTCCAATGAGTGTACGGCTCCCTATAAGAGAAGAGAAGATTCTCCAAAAAGAAGAAGCAAAGGATCACCACCAAGAGAGAGAAGGAGTAGAGATGATCGTTATGGACGAAGATACTCACGGAGAAGCAAGGATTCGGAAAGGAAGGAAAAATCATCAAGGAGCTACACAAGATGAAGACATCAAGCTCATGTTGGTGAATGGGTATCCGGCTCCGACTCCGACAGCCACTCCGAGAGAAGTTATCACTCCGACTCCGAAGATACTCAAGATGAAGGTGTTGCCGGTCTAGCACTTGTGTCAACCAACTCCTATGACATATTTGACTCACCAAATGAAGGAATTGGAAGATGCTTCATGGCCAAAGGTCCTAAGGTAACACACCCTGAGTATGTTGATTTCAATAGTGATGAAGGTGACTTGTTAGGTGATGATTTACTTGTTGACAACTCTAGTGATGAATACTATGATGAAATGTCAATTAAACATGCTAATCAAGATAAAACGAATGACAATGATAAGGAGAAGATTGAGGCCCTAACTAAAGAACTAAACAATCTTAAGTTAGCTCATGAAACCATCTTCGAAGATCATCGAGAACTTTTAAGAGCTCATGAGAAATTACGCTTTGAAAAGCTCAACCTTGAGCAAGAGCATGAGTTCTTAAAGGCAATCAATGATGATCTCCGCAAGAAAAGTTCTTCTTACATTGCCAAGTGTTTACTCTTATTCACTTACATGCCTCAAGTCAAGTCTAACAAGAAAGATTCTTCCTCTAGCAGTAACAATGATCATGCTAAATCCAATATTGTTGCTTCTAGTAGTTCTCTTGATTCCACTAATGATTCTCTTAGCCAAGTTACACTTGAGCAAGAAAATAGCTTATTGAAGGGAATTATAGAGAAAGGAGTGTACAAAAGCCTTGCCGGGAGTAAGCAATTTGAGGAAATTGTGCGCAAGCAAGGAATGCACCGGAAGAATCAAGGTGTTGGTTTTGAACGAAAGTTCAATGCCAATGGAGTTGAGTGGGAAGAAGATCAATACTCCAAGACAAAGTTTGTCCCTCAACAAGAGAAGTATACTTCTTTCAAGGGGACACAAGCTCAAGATGATCTTCCACCACAAGACTACAAGCAAAAAGGCAAGGACAAGCTTCAAGAGGAAATTGATGCATTTGAAGAAGCTCCAAAGACCTTAGTCAAGTGGATTCTCAAGACTACTTCAAGTTCCACTTCATCAAGTACGACTACAACTCCAAGGATTCCCATCAAGATGATGTGGATCCAAAAGAAGAAGAACTAGAGAGTTCTTGAGGGTGACTCCGCCAACATACTTCACTCTTATCATTTTGGCAAGAACAAGTGCAATCAACTTCCACATCTTGCACTAGTTCGAGGAGTCACAAACCCTCTTGTTGGTAAGACAAGGGACAAGGTAATCTAAAAGTTTTCATGGACATCATCTTTGTGTGCATCACTCTATGTCTATGGATATCCTTGTTTGTTCCTTGTGGGACTAACCCATGTAGGTATTGAAAGTGCAATTCACTCAAATGGATAGCTCCAAGAGATCTACATCAACATTGAGCATCCACATCTTCAATATCTACATGAAGTCATCATCGACAAAACCCAAGGTTAGTTCATCCCTCTTAGGGGGGATATCACATCTAGGGGGAGCTTTACTCTAAGACTTGAGCTAAAGCAACTCTAAAGATGTGAACAAAACAATACTTTATGTAAAAGTGGTAACCCCACTTGAGCTTAAACTATGAGTATGACCTATGATCAAGTGTTCTCACTTGACTCCTAAGTCAATATACTCATATATAGATGACCTAGTCATCGCAAATTGCTTGATAGATGCTAGAATTGGTTGTGCATGCCTTGCCAAATATTTCATTTGCCATCTTATTGTGTGAGCATGCTGGTTGCATATTTTACTCATTCGAGGAAATCCACTTGTTGTTTTGATTGTTTGGTTTTATCTTCTTTTGCCAAGTGGATGGACAAGAATGCCTAAGAACCTCCTCTAGCTATCTATGCTTTTCTCGTCTCAAACTCTATTCATGCTGCATCACAAAATTTGATCAAGTCAGATTCGAACCACTCTGTGTGAGGAGCGCTCGGAGTCCCCGATTCTTCATAGACTTAAACTTCCAAAACCTCTTTATGATTCTCGGTCTGACCGATACCCCACTTTCGGTCCTACCGAGATCATTAAGTTGATCTAGGTTTTCGATCTCGGTGCAACCGATTTGAACATTTCGGTCACACCGAGTTTCAGTAACTGCTTGCAGTTATGAATCTCGGTGCCACCGAGTTGTTCCACTCGGTCACACCGACAGGGTCGGGCTATATATAGTCACGGGCAAAATTTTGGAAATTTCTCCGAACCCCTTCGCCCGCGCGATAGCCTGCTCTGCCCTCGTGGTCTCTGGATCGTCTTCTCGCCGCCAGCAGCCTCCAGTCACTGGTCTCCGTTGCCGTCAACGGGAATTTTGCCCCGCCGTTGCCGCCGTAGCAAGTCCCCGCCGAACTAGGGTATGGACTTGATCTTTGTGCCATTCCCCAATCTGATTCCTAGCACATTGTGATCATATTGATTCTAGCCACGTTTGATAAACTTCTATCCAGTCACTGAACTCTTAGATTAGGTTTGATTCGAAAATTCTAGGTTTAGGTTTCCGCCGAAACCATCTCGGACCCACCGAGTTGAAAAACTCGGTCCCACCAATTTGGCTTATGCCATTGCACAAGTGAGACTCGGTCTGACCGAGAATTACTTATCGGTGTGACCGATTTTGGAACTCTGTGAAACCCTAGCAGTCTCAGTGCCACCGAACTGTGACTCGGTCCTACTGAGTTCACTAGTTTAGGTTCCAAAACTGCTTCGGTATCACCAAGTTTGAAAATCGGTAGATCCGAGATGATTTCAGTGGGAAACTAAAACTAAGTTTTTGGATCATTCTTTTGCAAAAATCTCTGCATTTTGTGATGCTCATCTTTTCTATCTCATCTATAATCTATTCACAGGGTCAGCAGTCAGTTTGCAGCATGTCTGATCAAAGTGATAGCGAAAATATGTCAGAGCAGCAAGTGGTGATGAGTGAGGGCACTAGTCCCTCCAATTCATCTGATGAAGGCAGCAGGAGCACTCCTAGCAACTTGCCAAAGGCTGCCACGAGACAAAGGAAGAAGAGGACTTCAGATTCCGAAGATGAGGACTATGTGGCAGAGGAAGAGGCCACTTCCAAGAGAGTTGAGCCAGCTCAAGGAACTAAGCCAGGTCTGAAAATCAAAAGGCCAGCAGGCAGGCAGCCAATGTCAAAGGCCAGAATGTCAACTGAGAAGCCCATAGAGCCAGTTGCAGCTGAGGGCAAGAAAAGGAAGGAAAGGGTGAAGAAGACTGTGGCTAGAGTGCTTGGCAAAGCTTCCATCATGGAAGAGGAATAAGAAGAAGAAGTGGCTGCACTAGCGCCCAAGGCACCCAAGCTAATGGGAGATGCCATAAAATCAGGGGGAGCTGCTTCCAAGGCCAAGCCAGCTCCAAAGCCAAAACCAAAGAGGAATACAAGAAGCATTCCTGCAGCTGAGAAGAACAAGGCCCCAGTGCCTGAGACTGTTGCTGAAGAAGAGGAAGAGAATGTCCTGAGAAAGCTAAAGCCCAAGATCCCAGACCACAACGATGCTCATCCTGTGGCTGAGGATATGAAGCTCAGGAGAGATTCAGGGCTTAGGAAGTGGAGAGAAGCAGACCCGTATGCTTCAAGGAGAAGGACAGCAGTGGACTACAGATTTCACACCAAGGAGCAGCAAGATTTTTATGAGACTGTTTTGTTAGATAAGAAGCCAATTGTCTGTGACATGCGATGGGTAGATTGGCAATATATCAAGGAAAATGAAGGGCACTATCCTGGAGTGCAAGACAACTTCATAGCTTGTCGAGTAGCTGACTTTGTTGGGCAGAAGCTCACAAAGTGGGATGAGGAGCTTATCATGCAGTTCTACTCCACGGCACACTTTTATCCAGATGGGAGGATCACATGGATGTCTGAGGGTACAAGGTACCAATCCACAATTGCTGAGTGGGCACAGATCATTAATGCCCCAGAGGAGCAAGATGATGACTTGGATATCTATGCCAAGAAGAAGATGGACCACAACTCGATGTCAAATATGTACAAGGAGATTCCAAATGAAGCACTTGATACCTTCAAGTTTGACTCAGTACATTACCATCTGTCAGGGCTCCCGACTATCAATTGGATCTTGAGGCACACCTTATTGCCCAAGTCAGGTGATCACAAGATGATTAGAGGCCATGCTATCAACTTGCTACATGTGTTTGATGTGCCTCAGAAGTTCAAGGTGATGAGCCTCATAGTGGAAACTATCAAGAGCACTGCAGCAGATCAGAAGAGGAGCTGCAGATATGCCCCTCAAATTCAGGAGCTCATCAACTCCAAGATGGGCACGGGCATATATCTATTGGATAAGGAACACCTGCCCATCCGTCCAGATTTTGAGGATAACCAAGTGGTCATGACTGAGAACAAGCCATCATCTGCCCAAGCATACGCAAAGAAGGAGAAGGCGAGGAAGGAGAAAGCTGCCAAGATGCCTACTCAAGAGGAGGCATCTGAGTATTTCTTGAAGACTAAACAAGAGCAGCTTGGTTACTTGATTGCATCCACGCTGAGGATTGAGCAGAGTCTGGCCACCCTCACTCAGAATCAGCAGAGCCTAGAGAGAATCATGGAACAGAAGTTCTATGACTTGGATGTCAAGGTAACAGAAGTTCAGTCTGCAGTGGAGCAGCTCCAGGAGGACATGCAGGAGAGGAGAGGCAGGACTACCACTCATGCCTTTGCCAGAGTGCCAAGTGGTCTGAGGTCGTTTGCCGTGCCAGTTGCTGACACAAGAGCCACCACCTCAGCACCAGCCACAGCCTCAGTTCCACCAGCTCCAGCATCTACTTCAGCTCCAACTCTAGCGTCTACTTCAGCATCTACCGAAGCCTTCGTCCTTGGAGTGATTCGGACTCCACCACCTCCAGAAGATCAAGCCTGAGAGTCGTTTTAGCACTATGCATTTTCTAGGAACTTTTTGGTAACTTGTTGCCAAAGGGGGAGAAGATGTATAGATCATAGGCTTCGAGAGAGAGAGAGTGTTGCTTTTCTCTCTTGCTTTATTTGGTGGTTTTTCAAACTTGTTTGCTTTTGAGTGCTTGAGATACTACGTCATTATTTGTGAGACATTGATGATCATGTGTTTGATCATAAGCTACACTTAATGCTTGCTTAATGCTATTATCTTATCTATCTTATGTGATCATTCACTATTCTTGGTGATGAGTGCATGTATTTCATTCTTATCATTTTAAGCGCTCCACCAAGATGTATGTGACATGGAAGAGTAACCCATCACTCTAACTCTTTGTGCATTTGCAGTCCAAAGCAAATTTTAAATATGCACAAATTTAGGGGGAGCTCTTACTTATCACATACTTCTCAAAGCGACGATATATTTTATGCTTATTATCATTGTCGAAGCTTTGATCTATATGTTGTCATCAATTACCAAAAAGGGGGAGATTGAAAGTGCAACTATCCCTAGGTGGTTTTGGTAATTCATCACAACATATAGCTCATTGAGCTAATGCTATTCCAAGATGATTATTTCAGGAAAGCTCAATGATTGGCATGGCATGGATGTGAAAGTGGAACCCTCAAAATGCTAAGGACAAAGGATTGGCTCAAGCTCAAAAGCTCAATACTCTTCATTTTATATTTTAGTGATCCAAGATCACATTGAGTCTTTAGGAAAAGCCAATACTATCAAGGAGGGATGAGGTGTTGCTTAATGAGCCTCTTGCTTCATGTGCTTAGTGATATGCTCCAAAACCCTCAACTACTTTCCCATATCCACATTTGACCTAAACCCTAAGCCAAACTCGGTCCTACCGATTTTTCCTATCCGGCGCCACCAGGTTTCACTTGTCATTAGCCACTGCCAAACCCTAGCAATTTGGTCCTACCGATAAGGATCTTGGTCTCACCGAGATGGGGTTGCAAACTCTCTGTTTCCCTTTCGTAACTTTTCAATCTCACCGAAAGAGCGAATCGGTCCCACCGAGATTGCAATGTAAACTCAGTGTTTCCCCTTTGTAACTTTTCGGTCTCACCGAGTTCCACTCGAGTCTCACCGAAAGAGCAAATCGGTCCCACCGAGTTTGCTTGACCAACTTCTGGTTAGCTAATTACCAAATTCAGTCTCACCGAGTTTGTGTAATCGGTCTCACCGAGATTACGTTATGCCCAAACCCTAACCATATCGGTCCTACCGAGTTGCATGTCAGTCCCACCGAAAATCTCTAACGGTCACTAGGTTTACATTTTCGGTCCGACCGAGTTTATTGATTCGGTCCCACCGAGATTGGAAAACTGTGTAACGGTTGGATTTTGTGTGGAGGCTATATATACCCCTCCACCTCCTTCTCGTTCGAAGAGAGAGCCATCAGAACACACACACCATTCCAACTCATATGTTCTGAGAGAGAACCACCTACTCATGTGTTGAGACCAAGACATTCCATTCCTACCATATGAATCTTGATCTCTAGCCTTCCCAAGTTGCTTTCCACTCAAATCTTCTTTCTACCAAATCCAAATCCTATGAGAGGGAGTTGAGTGTTGGGGAGACTATCATTTGAAGCACAAGAGCAAGGAGTTCATTACCTACACACCATTTGTTACTTCTTGGAGAGTGGTGTCTCCTAGATTGGCTAGGTGTCACTTGGGAGCCACCGACAAGATTGTGGAGTTGAACCAAGGAGTTTGTAAGGGCAAGGAGATCGCCTACTTCGTGAAGATCTACCGCTAGTGAGGCAAGTCCTGTGTGGGCGATGGCCATGGTGGGATAGACAAGGTTGCTTCTCCGTGGACCCTTTGTGGGTGGTTGCTTCTTCGTGGACCCTTCATGGGTGGAGCCCTGTGTGGACTCGCGCAACCGTTACCCTTAGGTGGAGCCCTGTGTGGACTCGCGCAACCGTTACCCTTCGTGGGTTGAAGTCTCCATCAACGTGGATGTAGGATAGCACCACCTATCCGAACCACGGGAAAAACATCCGTGTCTCCAATTGCATTTGAATTCTCCAAACCCTTCCCTTTACATTCTTGCAAGTTGCATGCTTTACTTTCCGCTGCCTATATACTCTTTGCATGCTTGCTTGAATTATGTGATGATTGCTTGACTTGTTCTAAATTAGCTAAAATCTGCCAAGAACTAAAATTGGGAAAAGGTTAAGTTTTTATTGGGTCAAGTAGTCTAATCACCCCCCTCTAGACATACTTTCGATCCTACAGATACCCTTCTCCATCCCGAAAAAACAAAATTATTGCGCGCGCTGCTGGGTCCCTACTGTCATCCTCACCATGTACAGTCATCTCCTTATTCCTCTCGGTTGTTGACCATGTTGACAACACCGGAGGGCAGCGCCGCGGCGAGCGAACCAAGGCGGAGGACTATGGTGAGGCCTCGGACGGGAATGAACAGGAGCCGGGGCAGATCACAGCCAGCCGTGGGAGGCGGGAGCAGGCGGTCCCGCCGGCGCTGGTTTGGCTTTGGCGGCTCGAGGAAGAAGAGACTGAAGAAACGCGACAGACGTTGAATGTCAATCCAACGGTCAAGGTTGGCACAATCGCTTGTTGACTAAGCAGACACCAAGTAGCATACTTTTTTATATATAGGAAGAAAACTGCGAGGAAAATTCGTTCGTCTGCCGTCCTCCTCATAGGGAACGTTCGCCACATAAGTGACTAGCACCCTTGGTTTTCAACCGAGAGGTCTTGGGTTCGAGTCCCAGGAACTCTCAATTTTGTCCTCCTTCCATCCTCACAAAAAAAGGGAAAGAAAATCAAAGACTTGGGAAGGCGTACAGAACAAGCTAGTGTACCAGTAATGAGACGTTGCCGAGTTTTAGAAAAAAGAAAGACGTGCTCCTGTAGTTGGTTCAAATCCAAACCTAGACTATGACTATATATGGTGCTATTCTACTCTGCAAGTAATGAAACTGACATATCCAACGTTCACTTCTCCTCTTCTCTACTTACTCTGCCTAGCATCAGAAGCTCTGGCCACAGCAACCATGTCCGCTGGCTGCTCGTCCACCTGCTCTTCAGCAGGCAACAACTAGATATGCGCCAAGTCGCAACCCGTACCATTGCCTGTGGGTCTCATCACACCCTTGCCGGCACGCGCACCGCAGCCGATGGCTCATCGCAACCCACTGCCGTTGGTGTGGTGCCACTGCTGCAAATCACGCAAAGTCATCCGTCGCGTCTCAACCACAATCCGCAACCCTGGCCGAGTCTTCTACAAATGCCCGAATCATGGGGTAATAATATGTTTAAGTGTTGTTCTGCTGCTTTCAATTGCTGGTTTTTTTAATAGTTTGGTTGGTGATCTACCAATTTGATTCGTGCAGAAAAGGGAAGATTCGTGTGATTTGTATTTCTGGGAAGTTGCCGATGTGGGGGAATGCAACTACGCTGATTATTTGGTTAGCCGAGGAATCCCAATACCAGCAGGTTGGGGTGTTGGACAAGTACCTGAAGGAACGGCAGAAGAGGAAGATGCAGAGCAGAAGGTTAAAGATGCAGTTCCTCTGATCATGGCCAAGCAACAGCTGCTGAATGGCCTTGACAGCAATGAGGAGATGAAAGAGCTTGTGAAGATAATGGGCAAAATCGATGTGCTCTGTAGGATGATTGTCTCTTTATTTGTAGTGTATGTAGCACTCGTGATTTATTCAGTCGCTACGACATGAGCACTTTGCTGAAACTAGTAATGAATGAAACCTGTGTAGGAGGCTGGACGTAGTGTTGTGAACATCTAATGATTTCTATTAACGGAAATCAGGGGGTATCCCCTTTTCCTCATATAAATAAATAAATAGTAAAGGCCCTGTTGGGTCAGCTTTGTTCTCATTCGAAGACGTTGAGCAAATTGCAGTCCAACAGCAAACTATGTCATCAAATTCAAGTTTCACAGCCAAATGTGAGTACAACTAAACAACAATGTCATCATGTTTTAGCTGTCATACAACCACCAAACAGAAATCAGCATACATAACAAGTGATGTTCTCACAGCAAAATACTAAACAACATGTTCATCAGGTTTCAGTTGTCATAGCAAACACAATTTCACATAGTAGATAAAAAAACGTCTTCTAACAGGCAAATACGACAAAAGCAATGTAATCATCATCTGCAGCAGCAGCGTCAACATCTTCGTCATGTGTATCAGTCTGAATCGTAATTCCCAACGGTGTCATATTCTTCTTCGTCCTCAACGTCCTCGAACATTGGCTTCTTCTTGATCAACTCTTGTATGTCCATAGCACGACAGACAATCTTTTCGCCGGCGTCATTCACATGATGGTTCTCAAAGATATTAGGAACATCTGTGTTATCTTGTACATCAGGGGTAGTGTAAGCATCATCTTGTTGTGCAACTTCATTAAAAGAATTCCTCTGCTCAAACCTTTGCAATACTCTCCAGTCATCGCTACGTGCAAATGTGTCTTCCAGGAAAAATATCGTTGCTTGATTTGCCAAAATAAAAGGCTCGTTGGTCTGGTATGCCGCCTTGACATTGATGGATTTGAAATCATCATCAGCTCTGGGTTTTGTGATCCTGGAAAATAGGTTATACAAATGACAGCACAACAGAACCACACACTGATGATCCTCAAAACTGGAGATATACTACAAGTGAATAATGTCTTATATGTTAGCATACATTTCAGTTGTCTCTTTGGCATATGTATCCGTGCTCATGATGGCACTGTTTTGTGTCTTCCTACCTTCGTCTCGTGCAAGGGTTTTGTAGCGCACATCTCCAACAACGCAAGATTCATAATGTCTTACCCAAGTATCAGGACCCATTGCTAGTGAGTAAAGGGCATCATCAACCGCCTGCCAACCCCCCGCATCTTCTTAATCTATGGTTAGAAAATAGACAAGTTGATCATCTTATGTACTCAATATATTAGAAAAACTGCCAGTGTACTTCAAAAGCTTACATGGTTCTTGAACCATTTCGCAAATCCTGCCATAACTAGTTTGTCAATGTTTCTTGGATTTTGCAGCAGTAACTCCTCTTTGTAGATGCTGCACAACATAGTGATCGCATCAAACATCTAAATATATAAGAATGTGCTGCAAGTTTAGTAGATTACGATGTATAAGCTGTAGTACTACACTTACTTGATATAAGGTAGTATCTCATGACAGTTATTCAACACATACTAAACCATTTTGTCCAAATCTTTAGGTTTGTCCTTTTGTCGACTCTTCCCTGTAACTCGAACAGAATAATCGAAAACATTGAGCCCCGGATTGTCTTCACCCACCTCTTTACTAAGCTGATCAGCGATTTCAATGTATTTTGAGCAGAATGTCAACGCTTCTGTAGCAATGTAGGCCTCTGCAATGGAACCCTCGGGTCTAGCTCTGTTCCTAACATAGCCCTTGAAAGTGCCTAGCCGCCTTTCAATAGGGTACATCCAGCCATACTGTAATGGACCTCTAAGTAGTGCCTCGTCAGGTAGATGAACAGCCAAATGCACCATCACATCAAAGAAGGCTGGAGGATATATCTTCTCAAGGTCGCACAGGATGGTATCTTGTCTCTAAGACGCTCCAAAGCATCTATCCTGATATTCCTACTGCAGAGTTCCTTGAAGAATTGTCCCAACTCTGCAACTGCTCTGTATAAGTCAGGGCGGCCCAATCCTCTAAGGATAACATGTAAAACCCTTTGAAGTAGGACGTGGCAGTCATGAGTTTTCAACCCTTGTACCTTGTTTCCATCTGCACTGACTCTCCTTTCAGGGTTGGAAGCAAATCCATGCGGGAATCTCACACGTGACAGGACCTCGTAGAATTCTTTTCTTTTTACCTTGTCCAAGACGTACACAGCTGGTGCCACATCCCGTGGTTTACCTTCATCTTGCACTTGCAAATCATTTCTCATACCCAGGTGTGTCAAATCAATCCTAGATTTAAAGGTATCTTTTGTTTTGCCTTCAATATTAAGAAGTGTGCCGATAATGATGTCACATATATTTTTCTCGATGTGCATCACATCAAGATTATGCCGCAGATCCAAATCTTTCCAATACTCCAAGTGCCACAAAGTGGACCTGCGGGTAAACAATAATCTCTCTTCTACCCTGCCACGCTTCCTTTTCCCGCTACCATTACTAGGATGGTTTCCTGGTGTAATATGCCTGATCTTCTCTAATTCCACTTGCAACTCATCGGCGGTGAGCCTCTTTGGAGCATCATGGTTTTCATGCTTTGCATTGAACACATGTCTTCAGTATTTTCTAGGATGCGGCTTGTCCTTGGCAAGGAAACAGCGGTATCCAATGTAACAGATCTTGCTAAGTATTGCGTATGACAGCGGATTCCTCTCACAGCGAACACATGCATTGTAACCATGTGTCGTTCGCCCTGACATAGTGCCCAAAGCCGGATAATCATGGATGCACCAAATTATAACAGCACGAAGAAAGAAATCAGCTGGTGGGCTGCTATATAGGTCTCGAGTGAGAATACCCTTCCATAGCTATTGAAGTTCCTCCACAAGAGGCTCCATGAACAAATCAAAATCCTTTCCAGGACTTTTTGGACCTGGGATGAGCAAGGCCATCATGTAGTTTGATTCTTTGGTGCAGACATTTGGAGGCATGTTGTAAGGGATAACAAGCACTGGCCACATGCTATATGTGGCGCTCTGGTGGCCAAATGGGTTAAATCCATCTGAACCTAAGCCAAGTCTAATGTTTCTCGGGTCAGCAGCAAACTCTTTGTGTTTATCATTGAAGCTTTTCCACTCACTACCATGAGATGGATGGCTCATTACATGCTGATCTCTGTACTCCTGGTTCCTAGAATGCCATAGTACATCCTGTCTTATTTCAGCATCATGAAACAACCTCTGCAATCTTAGTGTAATTGGAAAATGTCTTAGAACATTATGAGGAATCCTCTTCACAGCATCCCCATGTTTCCATCTTGTTGATTTGCATTTAGGGCATTCACTTAAGTTGGCATAACCCTTCCGGAACAGAACACAATTATTCTTACAAACATGGATCATATCATATCCAATTCCAACTGCATGAAGGAAATTCTTCATTTTACTGTAGGTGTGTGGCAGCTCAGACGCATCTGGGAAAGATTCGCAGAAAGCAGCCAACATCGCATCGAATGATTTGTTGGTCATCCGCTCAGATGTCTTCACCTGAAGAAAGGTGACCATAGCTGAGAATACTAATAGCTTATTTCCTGGGGTGACAGCAACGTTGCATTGTTCCAACATGCGGGCCCACCGTTTTTCTTCTGCAGGTGAAAGTTCACGGAATGCACGAGCATTTCGTAGCATTGTTTCAATGTTGGTCAAACTCCCTGGCTCCGCCAGCAGCACCACCTCCTCCTCTTCCACCTGAGCATCAGGCAGATCAAGATGGTGATCTGCTGCTTCCACGTAGTCAATAACATTGACGTTCACAGCTTCACCATGATGAACCCACCTAGTATATGTGACAAACATCCCATACAAGTGTAGATGATTTTGCATAGTTGACTGGGGTCTTGTAACTGAATTCATACAATTGCCACACGGGCAGAGCACATCTGATTTCGGACCACCGTACTCAGCTCTGATAAAGTTCACGAAGTTTTCAACCCCCTCGACATATGCAGCGGAGAATTTTCGAGCAGAAGTTATCCAAGTCATGTCCATCAGTTAGACATGCAAATTAGTTCTTCTACTAGATATTACAGGAAAAACATAAATGCTTTTTTATGAAGTCCAGAAAAAATACCTAGGTCGATGTCTAAAGCTATGGCAAGATATTTGGACGAGCAGATCTAAGTAACGAAATATATGTAAAGCTAATTCAGCAAACAGATTTGAGTGCCAAATTATGGCAAGCTGTTTCAGCAGTCAATGAGGCCGAGCACACATCCATCAAACTATCGAAGGCCATCACAGCAACAAAGATCGAGTATAAAATGGTGTAGAGCTATTTCAGCTAACAGATTAGCTACTAGACCATGGCAATCTACGTCACAATAAATATATGGCAGGATATTTTAGCAACTAATCAGCCTTGGCATGCCATCTCAGCTAAGCAGATTGAGTGCAGAATAGGGCAAGGAAGCTTCTTAAGCAGAGCATATTGACAGTAAACTACTTCGGCAAACAGTGAGATTAACAGCGTCTATCAGCTAACATTCAGCGCTACACCGACATGAACGGGGCCTCAGTCTAGAATGCGCGTACCGTGGGAGAAGCTAACCGCCCTGCGTTTCCACATGAAAGTCGCCAGCGGTGGCGGAGCTGACCGCCGTGCGCCTCCACAATTTACCCGCACTCCTCTCCACATTTGCAGATAAGGCTTTCCCTCGTTCATCCTTTTCTCCCACAAGATATTGATCTTCCGTACAACACACGGGCATCTTGCTAGTACTCCTACAATATGTATATTATTGTGAAAGTTCATTACCACCGGCCGAGATTAATGCAAACACGGCAGATTTTCATTACATTTCGAACTTTTATAGGACAAAAAAATAAAAGAAACCCGACCCTAAACCTATTCTACGACGGCGACCGACGTCCTCCATATGTGATCTCCATGTACGGGGGCGGGGTTTAGGACCCGTGAAGTGAAGGTGCGGTCTCCGGCGAGGAAAAGTAGAACACGGGAGACGGACCGGCCATTTGGCACACCATGCCCTGCCGCCTCCCATGCCCAACTCATCCTCGGAGGAGTCCCCTACCTCGGCGTGCCGGACGTTGGACGGCGGCAAGTAGGACGCGTGGCTAAAGTGATCCCATCGTCGGCCGCCAGCGTGGCCACCGCTTGTGCGGTGACCTAAGCGAGGGTGGGGACCTCGAGCTCTATCCCCGAAGACAAGCTTTCCTACAGAGCGTTCGCGCTTGTGGTCATGGCGGATGTGGTTCCAGGTAGGAGGACGATGCGCTAAGGTGTGGAGGTTAGCTGGGAGTTGCCGCTTTAAGTAGTGCATTCCGGTGAGGCCAAGCGTTCGGGTGCGTCATTAAGTCGCCGGAGTTGGTTCCACGGGCACCAAGCCTCTTAATGATGACATACGAACGGCTAGCATGAATGCGGGCACCTGGCGCCGGCTGTGAACGCACCGCGCGACGGTGTGAGGGACGAGGGTTTTGGTGTGAAAGGGTAGTCAGTTGCGGTCGTGGCAACGTTGGAGATGCCCTTTGCTCACATGCGATCCCCGCAAGTCATTGAAAAAGCAAGACGAACCGGCATGGTCTCAGGTCCAGAGGATGTAGTTGGCCGCGCTACACCACTCCGCGGACGCGTCGCGGCGCCCCGTGCATCCTCGACGAGCTGGGTGTTGGGGTGTGTTTGGATTGTGGCCAAAGTGCACCTTGCCAAAATTGTGGTCATGACCAAAAGATTGGTCTTTGTTTGGATGGTTGCCATTTTTTGGCATGCCAATGAACTCTAGCCAACTCTAGTTCATTTTTCTTGCCAATGTCGGCCAAATCATGGGCAACCAATACCTCAACCAAAATTTTGGTCAGGACCAAAAGATTGGTCTTTGTTTGGATGGTTGCCATTTCTTTGGCATGCCAATGAACTCTAGCCAACTCAAGTTCATTTTTCTTGCCAATGTCGGCCAAATCATGGGCAACCAATACCTCAACCAAAATTTCGGCTACACAATGCTTTGATGGGGCAACCTTGGGCACAAAACAAACATACCGTTGGTCGTGTCACAACACTAACGCCACCCTCGGCAAACTAAAACCGACCGTGTCTAGCGACGATATGAGCGTGTCGCTCACCGCGGGCGCCGTGTCGAGAGGCGGTGCTGGAGCTGCGCCCCGTTGTTGGCCCCAACGACCCACATGAACGGTTGTCGGTGGCGAGGAGGTCGTGGGCCAGCTCCTACATTGGACTAGTCTGCGCTACGTCATCCCGACGGGTGTGCCCCACATGTCTGTTTCCCTATTTTCCCGGCCATATTCGAGCGTTAGTGCTTCGCGTTGCGCATTAGGCCTTTCACTATGTAGGCCAAGCGAGACAACTTATTGTTTATTTGAGCCGTTCAAGTATAATCATGTGGCCTTGCTTATTTCTCATTCCTCTCCAACCCTCTTCTCCATCGATCATGTCGCCCTCCAGTCGAGTCCATCCTCCCACATGCCTCATTTGAACATTCCGCCGAGTATCATTCGCTTGTACCCACCCTAGTCCTCTTTCAATAGATCTCCGGACCCCGAGATGAAATTGAGAGGGAACGAGTGGGGGCACGTGATACCTAAGGCGGATTCAAAATTTTGAACCGGTGATCATAGCATCCGCAAATCATATATAAAGGGTATTCAATGTTCGTTTCGTTTTTGAACGTACAATATACTCCCTCCTATCCTTTCTAGTTTACATATAAGTTTTATGTGTAGTCAAAGTATATCTACTTTGATCAAAAAGGTATCAACATTCAACAACGCCCAATCAATATATCGCAAGCCACGGAAGACTCTGGCGCCAACTCCAATTGTTGACACCACAGTTCGGCGCTGCACCAGAAGCTCGGCCCAGCGGGATGGTTTCAAGCCCACATTCCAGGAGCTCGCACTTCAGCCCAAGAGGAAGAAGCCCAAGGCCAAGCCTTTCACGGCCCAGATGTATGAAGAGCCTGCTTCTGATGGAATTCCTCCTGCAACCCCTGTCAGTAGACTCCAAGAAGTTGGACGTGAGCTTCAGATTAATGCTGCTCTGCTAATTGTGGATGCACTTATGGTGGACCCACCTGCTGTAGCTTCGCCTAAGCATGATGATTAGTGTGTCCCTGGCATATTGGGTTTTGCAAGCCCTTAATTCTGCTTTTTCTCTATTTTTAGGCAATTTCCTGCTCCTGGAACTTTGGTGCTTGGTGATGTTGGGACAGACTAAACTGTCATTTCTTAAAAATGTGGTATTGTGTGCCATGTGGTTTCTGGCCTTTAATTTTTGCTATAATGAGTAATAGCTATAGAAACTGGAATGTTCTTTGTTGGAACGTAAGAGGCCTGAACTCTGAAGCTAGACAGAGGGCTGTTAGGCAGAAAATTGAGGAGAGCCAATGTTCAATAGCTTGTCTGCAAGAAACAAAATGTACTTCTTTTGACTCGTGGACAATCAAATCTTTCTGCCCTAAAAGATTTGACTCCTTTGTCTGTTCTCCTTCAATTGGAGCTTCTGGTGGAATTATTGTTGTCTGGAATTCTGCAGTTTTTAGTGGCACTATAATTGAAGTGCAGCAGTTTGCTGTGGTGGTTCAGTTTACTTCCAGGAAAAATAATGATTCTTGGACTCTTGTGGCTGTTTATGGTCCTTGTCAGGGTGTAGCCAGGGACAACTTTGTCAATTGGTTATACAACCTGGCTATACTTGTTAATGAGCACTGGTTGCTACTTGGTGATTTTAATTTCCTCCGATGTGTGGATACCAGAAACTTACCGGGTGGGGACATAAATGACATGTTCATTTTTAATGAGATTGTCGGTCACCTGGGCCTCCTTGAACTTCCAATCAAAGGCAGATCCTACACATGGTCCAATATGCAGGATACCCCACTTCTTGAGCAGCTAGACTGGTTTTTCACCTCTGTAGATTGGATTTCTGATTACCCCATGACTGAAGTTCTGCCCCTGGCTAGGACTGCATCAGATCATGTGCCTTGTCTAGTTTCCATCAAAACTTCCATTCCAAAATCAAACATCTTTAGGTTTGAAAACTATTGGCTTGAACTGGAAGGTTTCATGAATTGTGTTGAATCCTCTTGGCCGCAGCCCTCTCGGAAGACACACATAACTGCTAAAATTGCAGACAAATTTAAGTGTTTGAGAATGTGTCTTAAGAGATGGCAAATGAATATTTCCAAATTGAGGCTATTGATTAGCAAATGCAATCATGTCATTTTCCTTTTGGATGAATTAGAGGAGTGGAGGCCTCTTGTTATTCAAGAGAGCAACTTCAGAAGAATTGTCAAAACACATTTGGAAAAGATTCTGCACTTACAGTTTCTGTACTGGAAGAAACGATGCACTATCGGATACTTTAAGGTGGGGGGAGAAAACACTAAGTTTTTCCATGCTATGGCCACTGAGAGGCATAGGAGAAACTCCATAGCTAGTCTAAGACTACCTGATGGAACTGTAGTTTCTGATCACTCCCAAATGGCTGGACTTATTTGGAGCTGTTTTAAGAATAGAATGGGAACCTCTAGAGGGATTGTGATGGGTTTTGACTTATCTTCGCTTATCTCACCAGTGTCTGGCCTTGAGGTGCTCACTAAGCCTTTTGAAAAGGAGGAAATGGATAATGTGGTCAAGCATATGCCTGTGGATAAGGCACCTGGTCCGGATGGATTTAATGGCTTGTTTTTTAAGAAATGTTGGCACCTTATTTCTGGGGATTTTTATGAGCTAGCCCAGGCATTTCATGAGGGAAAGGCTGTCTTAGATAACATCAATAGTTCTTTTATTACTCTTGTGCCCAAAAAACTTTCTCCTGAGGAAGTGGGGGACTTCAGACCTATCTCTCTCACTAGTATTGGGCTTAAATTTTTGTCCAAAATGGCTGCAAATAGACTTCAAACAATGATCATGCAGTGCATCCATAAGAACCAATATGGTTTCATCAAAACCAGAACAATTCAGGACTGCCTGGGTTGGACTTTTGAGTACTTGCATCAATGCCACCAGTCCAAGCGGCCAATAGTAATACTTAAACTGGATTTTGAAAAGGCATTTGACTCCATTGAGCATGAAGCTATCTTTCAAATTCTCAGGTATAAGGGCTTTAATGATAAGTGGATTCTTTGGATGAAACAGCTCCTTACCACTGGTACCTCTTCTGTTCTGCTCAACGGAGTCCCTGGGAAAAAGTTTGTTTGTAAGAAAGGTGTTAGATAGGGTGACCCTGTATCTCCCTTGCTATTTGTCATAGCTGCTGATCTGCTACAAACAGTGATTAATGATATGTACAGGAGGGGAATTCTGCATTTACCTATTCCCTGCCATGATACAGACTACCCTGTGATCCAGTATGCTGATGATACTTTGATCATCCTCCCTGCAGACAGGGTCCAACTCCTGGCTCTGAAGGATATGCTAAAGGTGTTCTCTCAGTCCACTGGTCTGGATGTCAACTATCAAAAGTCTTCCATTATTCCAATCAATGTTGACTCTGCTGTAATGCAGGATTTAGCAACTGCTTTTGACTGCAAAATTGGTACAATGCCATTTACTTATCTGGGATTACCTGTGGGGACCACCAGACCCAAAATGGTAGACTTCATGCCACTGGTTGACTGTATGGAGAGAAGAATGACTGCCAGTTCTTCTTTCCTTAACCAAGGAGAAAGGCTACAGTCCCTAAACTCGGCTCTATCCTCTTTACCAATTTTCTTTATGGGTAGTCTTGCCCTCCCAGCTGGTATTCTGAAACAGTTGGAAAGAATTCAAAGGCAGTGCTTGTGGAGAAAGCATAGGGATGAGCCAGCTCCATCTCTGGCGGCTTGGGAACTCATATGTAGGCCAAAAAACAAAGGAGGTCTTGGTATTCTTAATCTGGGGGTTCAGAATGTGGCTCTCCTTCTCAAGCATGCCAGCAATTTCCTGAACAAACGACAAATTCCTTAGGTATCTCTAGTTTGGGACTCATATTATTTTGAGAGAATGCCCCAGGGAACAAATGACTGTGGCTCATTCTGGTGGAGAGATATTTGCAAAGTCATGCAGCATTTTAGGGACTGCTCCTGGGTACAGATCAATGAAGGGGACACTGCTCTTTTTGGTCTGATAATTGGAACCTTGGCTCTGAGACATCTAGTTTGCAGACACGATTCCCAAGGCTTTTCTCTTTTGCCAAGGACCCCTAGATCTCAATTAAAGAATTTTTCAACACCCAGGATCTGCACCAATTTTTTCACCATCCCTTATTGGCTCAAGCCTTTGATGAGTTAAATCTGATAAAGGTTTTAATGAACTCACACAGCAGGGACCCCAGCTTGAAGGATTGCTGGTTCTGGCAGGGCTCCTGCAAGTTTTACAAACCCAAGATGTTTTACTCACACTCCTTTCAGTCTGAGTCCTTCAATCCTTTGCTCTGTTGGATATGGAAATCCTCCTGTACTCTCAAGATCAAGGTCTTTTGCTTGGTTGCTTATTATGGATAGGTTAAACACCAAGGATATAGTTGAAAGGAGGCACTGGCACATGGAGGATGGAGTCCACTGTAGGCTCTGCCCTTTGCAGGCTAGGGAAACAAGAGATCACTTATTCTTCAATTGCAATTTCAGTGTAAGGGTCTGGAATTACCTGCAGATTGATTGGTCTGCTGGCACATCCATGATTGAGCTAGTTACTCACGCAAGGAGAGGTTTTGCTCGGCCTTTCTTTTCTGAAGTGGTATTCATTGCTTGCTGGCATATTTGGCTCATCAGAAATGCCAAAGTGTTAAGAAACGAGAGGGCCAGTTTCAATAAATGGAGGTTTGCTTTTCGGCAGGATATTAGCCTCATGCAACACAGGATCAGAGCTGCTTACAAGGATGACCTTCTCAAATGGATCTCTTACCTCCCACCCTAAGCTAGTTTGGTAGGGCTTTCTCTTTTCTTTTTTGTTACTTATAACCTGGTTACTCCTTGTAATCAACTTGTTGTATCTGTTATTCTGTCAATAAAGTTTTGATCTACTGTGGGGGTTTTGCCCCACAGTTCACAGTCAAAAAAAAATATTGTTAGATTCGTACGTACTCCTAGATTTGTACTCGAGATGGTTTCCAATTTGACTATTGACAAGATTAATAGTACATGAGATGTATAATGTGAAAATTATATCATTGGAAACTCCTTTCACATACGAATTTGACCGTATGCTTTGTGTAGGTTGCATGTCATATATGATTACTCTAACATTTGGTCAAAGTTAGCCTCGAAAAACACATTAGACCCTGTATGCTTTGTGTAAGTTGCATGTCATATATTATTACTCTAACATTTGTGTAAGTTGCATGTCATATATTATTACTCTAACATTTGGTCAAAGTAGTATAGTGGAAGTAGATCCTCTGATGTAGGTATCCCTCCCTTACCCTCCCTGTCGTTCACTTACTGGAGGACCCCATGCTTGCTAGGCCCCGCATGTCAGTTACTCAATAGGTTCGGCCACGTCAGGGGATCCTCATCCGTAGTATACTCCCTCTGTTTTTATTTACACCGCATAAAACGAAGGGAGTGGTGGTATAATAAATGACGCGGGCGGGGGAGGGGGAGGGACGTCGGTTTGCTCTCAACTGCGGTCCCACAAGCGAGCGAAAATGCAAGACGAAGCGCGTTCCATTCGGTGAGCGACATGGAGGGTCCAGCGTGCTGGGCTGCAATGCGAACGCGACAAGAGCGATGTATAGTCAAAACCGATTGACCGGTCGTCACCGGAACCACTATTCACACCAGAACCTTCGCTGCTCGGCCTACGCCAGCCACTGCCCTAAAACCACACCAAATCTCTAGCCCATTCCTCCACCTTTCGATCCCCTAGCCCGCATCAAACGTCCCCTAGTTCGTCGAAAAGCCATGGTGCGTCGCAAGATCACTTACTACAAGATGCTGACGCCGGGGCGCCGCGCAGAAATCGCGGTGGCGGTCGGCGCCACAGACCTCCGTTCCCAAGCTCGCTTTGCGGCGGGCCAATCCCCGAGTTCTCTAGAGCCAAGCTACGAGGAGGAGGAAGTCGATCCAATGTTCATGGCGGAGGTCGCGGCGCAGAAGGCCCCCGATGGGTATGAGACGATGGACGTCGACTTCGTGCCGGCGTGCGAGTCCCCCATGGTGCAGGCGGACCAGCGGTTCAACATGGCGATACTAAAGGAGGACCGGGAGGCAGAGGCTCATCTCGACGCAGAGCTCGTGCATGCCGCTACCATCGAGGCTCTCCTGCAGGCGGAACCGGATGTCGTGGATGTGAACCGGGCGGCGGAGGCTCAACTTGAGGTGGAGCGCGCGGATGCCGCTGTCATCGAGGCCCTCCTGCAGGCGGAACCGGACGTCCTGGACTTGAACCGGGCGGCAGAGGCTCGACTCGACGCAGAGCGCGCGGATGCCGCTCTCATCGACGCCCTCCTGTAGGCGGAACCGGACGTCCTGGACTTGAACCGGGCGGCGGAGGCTCGACTCGACGCGGAGCGCGCGGATGCCGCTGCCATCGAGGCTCTCCTGCAGGCGGAACCAGACGTCCTCGACTTGAACTGGGTTGTGCTCTCATCCGTGCAGAGCGCCCGCACGCTCCGCTTGAACGAGTAGCTGGAGGCCGAGGACAACCACGGTGCAGAGACACATGTCGGCAGCGACGGCTGGTTCGCGCCGACAGCCAAAGACGACGAGGTCGTCTCTTTCCGCGAGCAGTGATAGTTTTTGTTTATGTTGTTGTTTTTATGGATCTTTTGCTGTGTAAAAACATATATTTGTTATGCAAGTTGCCTGACTTGGGTCAGTCTACCATTTCAGGCGGTTGGATGAATATCCTACGTCTCCTAACCCTTCTTTCCTTCTTCCTCACCTCTTCTTCTTCCCCAACAGACCACCGCATGGGCCGTATGGATACTCCCCAACATGCGGTTGGATAAACATACTCTATGAAACGAAAATTATGTGTCAGCGATATGATGGCTGAGTTTGGTGTGCTCACATGTGACAGCACGTGTCAGTGAGGGTGCATTCCCTTGGTTGGGTTTGCGGCGTGCAGGAGCGACTGTGTGAGGGTGCGGTGTGACCGCGGCGTGCAGGAGCAACCGTGTGAGGGTGCGGTGCGACCGCGATAGCCGTGCGCAAGTGGACCTCCTTCTCATTTTGAAAACTTTAGGCAAGCTTGGCAAAATCTGTGGCGAAGTTTGGCAAGGCCTGGACCCAAACAGGATAAGTACGTACGTACTAGGAGTACTAGTGTTAAAAAAGAAAGGCTAGGTTTTCCTTCGCGGGATTTATTCGATACAAATCCTCATTTCACGTGCCAATTAATGCGTATTTTTTTCTCCAAAGGTCAAAGAGCTAACCATCTCACTCCTCATCGCTTGATTAATGCAGCGCCATGCAAACCAACCTTCTCACTTCTGCATGCATGCAGGGGATATTAATATCCTTGGTTTCTAACCCCATCAATTTTGCCTCGATTAGTGTTAGTGGCCCTTTGCAAATTGTAATTTTGATATACTGGCCTTGTGTACAAAAAAATGGAGGTAGTAACTATATTTGACTTCCTTCCCCATTGCGGTGACGTCGATGATATTTTTTTTGGTGGTTTGGCGAAGTGCGTTCGATGGATTCTCAAAGAAGATGATGGAGAAGCGGAGTCAGCGAAGAGTGAAATGATGGTTGCTTCGTCCGTGCTTTTGTGATCAGACGCCTCACTGCTTTGTGATTTGTGACAGAAGGGACAGGGGAGTAGACTCTGTACTCTATACTGTACTACATGCGTCCAAGCATGGGAGAAAGAGGAGAGACATTGCATTTTTCTATTCCTCCAATCAATCAATCAGGGAGCTTCGGTTCCATCTTTTTGGCTTTGGAAACACCATCCACAATGGTTCCCACGATGCCAAAAGCTATTTTCACATTTGGCTACACATTGTGGATGCCCTTAACCGTACCACTTGGTTTTGCTCCTGTGTGCTATCTATACAAATCTCAATTATATTGATCTAAAAAATTATAGAATCGAGATTAGTAAAAAGGAGGTGATTTTGCCGCACGGATGGCGGGGGAGGTTTCTTATTTGAGCAATGCTACATCCACGTAATGGTTTACGTAAAGTTACGAACTGATGTGATGTGGGACTATTTGATTGGATTAAAGGAGAGGATTAGGCCCACCCCACCTGAAAATTAGGGGGGCATATATAGATTAGATGGAAAGTATACGTAGCATCTATGTAGCCCTTTGTAAGTCTAGGATTAGGCTTCTTATTTTCGGAGGACGTTGTCCTGGCGGTTTTCTAACATGCGGTCCCATGTGTCAATGCTTTACCAAGCCGATCTGTGTCCCACATGAGGCAGAACAACGGCAGAAGCAACACGTGGTTAAGTTGAAGAAGATGAGGGAGAAGCGGATTCAGCAACGAGTGAAATGATGGTTGCTTCGTCCCTCCAACTTAACTGCGGGAAAGGTGCAGCTTTGTGATTTGACGCCTCATTGCTCATTACTACGACGGCGCCATGACTGGGGTGCTTCACCCCGGCTGCTCTACACTGTATTCCGGTATGGCACGTGGACCCGTTAGCTTGATGTCCCACATGTCGGCGAAAGGGACTAGAAGATTTATGAAAGCGAGCGCTCGACTCTTACGACGGAGGAGTAGACGACACGACGGCCCAGTGAGCTGTCACTTGTACTGTATAGTACTATAGTTTTGTTGTTTCGCACGATCCATCGATACAAACCCGATTAAACAGGAAAGGGCGGGATTTTTTCCCGCGCGGTAGATGATACTGGCCATACATTTCAAAGGCAATTTTAATGTATGCAAACTGAATAATTATAAGTAACAATATGATATCTAGTAAAACTAAAAACACATATAATTTATTGTGTTACAGTGTAGTAGTAGTGTTGTGTTGCATAGTTGTTAGATGTAACATGCGAGTAGAGATGTAGTTTTGGAGGGCCTACAGAGAGAAAAGCGTAATACGGTCACCGAACTTCAGAATAAGCTGATTACGGTCACTATATACATTTTGCAGTGATTATACGGTCACTTGCTCACAACTCAGCATCGGATTGCACTCTGTTGACCGGCCAAATAGTCTGTGTGGTGCCATGTTGACTAGTTAAATTGACCACGTTCGTTGTGGGTCCCACCTGTCAGTTCACATAGGCAAAAGGTCAGATAAACACAAATTTACGCAGGCGTGACAAGGCTCCAACCCGTGCGCGGGAATCACCTGGTTGTGTATGTGTCTGTCAGGGCCTGATGTGTGCGCATGCACATGTAGGTTGAGCACTTGAGCGTGAGAGTGTGTGTTGCTCGTGTGGTGTACTGGTGTGTGCATGAATGCATGTGTGTGTGCGTGTGAGTGTTGCGTGCGTGCGTGGCTGCGTTTGTACGTGTGAGTGTTGCGTGCGTGCGTGGGTGCATGTGTTTGTGTGAGTGTTGCGTGTATGCAGTTCGTGTGCATGCATGCGTGTGTGTATAATCACCACACCAGCTCCTGTGTGTTAAAAAAGACGGCTCAGCATACCAATACAAGGCCACCTTGTCCGATGTGCCCGCGGTCATGACTTCGAACCACCGTCCAAATATTTTGTTGTTATTTGTTTTCATTCTTACTTGCAAGATGCCCGTGCGTTGCATGTAACATCAAGAAGCATTTGTATGACCTGTTTATCTTGTGAGAGAAAAGGATGAACGAGGGAAGGCCTTATTTGCAAATGTGGAGAGGTGTGTGGGTACCTTTTTGCAAAATTGCCATAGTTTCTTTCCTATCCTTCAGATATAAATCGGACGGCCTATATTGCAGGATGGCAGGCACACCATCATCACCAACACTCTTTTTTATAAGAGTGTATTTTATAAGAGTGTAGATGTAGAGTAGATACAAGTCGACAAGTGGGCACGATGGTAGTGAGATAATGTGATGCAACACTAGAGGTGCCATGTGGAGCGTTTAACTGGTCAACTAGTCATGTCATGAGCAAATACAGAGTTGTACGATGAGCCCGTGACAGCATAACAACCACTAAATGTAAATGGTGACCGTAATGAGTGGATTCTGAAGTCCAATGTACGTATCGTGCTTTCGCTTCAAATACAATGATCGTCATTGCATATATCGCGAGAGAAAGATGAAACATGCGTGAATTTTCTGGGGGCTTACTTTTAGAGGACCTGGAGATAGTTTTGTGTGCATACGTGAAAGGGGCGTACAGGGGGGTATGCGATGGAGAGAGAGATGCTCTTCGTTTCTCTTTATTATGACTAACTTTGTATATAGTATAAAAATATACAAATTCACAGTGCGGAATAAATATCATTGTGGGCACCATGCAATGCAAATTAGCATTCGTACTCCTCCATATAACTTTGTAATGTTGTATATATGTAGAAAATCTAAAATAATTTTTTTGGCCACACTTTATTCAAAAGGAATGTTGTATGCGAAATAAACGTGAAGAGAGGGCTTTTTAGATCAATGGGGTACGTGATGTAACATTTGTGAATGTGTAGTTGATGCATTTGGCGGGGCCTAGAGAGGTATGTGTGTGTACTACATATTCGAGAGAGGCATGGATAGAGGGGCCGACGGGGGGCGTGGGAGAGATAGCACGAGAAATGAGAGTGGTCTAGAGAGAGACGAATATGAAGTCACGGCAAGAGATTCCATTCCCTTGAGTGTGTATATGCAAGGGGGGAGGGAATAGAGGCACCATGAGAAATTTTCTGTGTGTGTGGTGTTTGTGTTGATATGTGTGGGTGTGAGAAGATAATGAGACGTGGGGGCATAGGGTGTGTCACCGCGTGAGGTCCGGTGGGTTGAGGTGAGGCCCTTTGTTCTGTTCCGTCCTGCGCCACATTGGTCGGCCCGTGACGCATTTAGGAAGACCCATGGATGACTAGTCGTACAAGACAAAGATAGCAGAATTGTGAAGGACTCTGGGTCCACTAACAAAGCCGGCTAGGATTTGTAACCCTAGGTTCTCGGACTAAGGTAACCCCTTTATCTCTGATATTACTATTCATCCAACCTAACTTTAAGGGGAATCCTACAGAACTCTCTGCTAGAATCATACTCGTCGATTAGGAAGAGAGGTCTGAGAAAATGCGTGAGAGACAGGCGTAAAGATAATGTGCGTACATGAGACACGTAGGCAGGTCCATGTATATAGAAAGGGTCGATGAGGATTGTGCGTGTGTATGTTTGCGAGAGGAAGAGTGCTTGTGATAAAGGTTAGTGAAAACATTTGTAAATGGCTACGAGAGGGAGAGAGGGTTATATCTAGAGCATGTGTGCGAGAAAGACACCTCGGGAGAGAGTGTGTGAGCATGTGTGAGAGACCACCGTTGGAGAGTGAAACTACACGTAAAAGACTGCTCTACACATTGATTAAAGATATAAATTGTATCGAAATATTAGGATGCGATCATGATATTTGCAATTCGCGTAAGGAGCGGTCATTGATCCATCAGACATCTAGATTCTATCGAATTTGAGCATGTCTATGTTATTATTCGACACAATTGATCCACATAGTTAGTATTTTAAACTCCAGACAATGCATCGCTTTAGGAATCAAATATAAACGTCAGTATAGTTCATGTTGTGTGTGTAAAGCACATTATACATATGAAAGTTACACAATGGACATTATAAATACCTACTATCTATGAACTAGCATACATTTGAATTCAACTTAAGGTGGTTTAAAAAAATTGAATTCAACATGAAGTCCAATCAATTATTTGAATTTGATATCATGGCATTTGTAAACCATACCTAAATTACGGGGGCACCAATCTTTGCTCTGATTTTGTACATAATAGCATATGTAGTCGTGTACAAAATAGATTCAAATTTAGCTCCTCCATTCCAAAATAGATTTTGTACATAATAGGATTTTCAAGTGTCAAAATTTCAAAAAGAAGCGGATAATTTAATGAGGTTTTCAAACATACAAGGTCAAATATAACGTTGTATATTTAGGTCAATCCTCATAGTTCAAGAGTACTCTAAACGTGAATGCTTGTGTTTCAAAATTTCGAACGAAGCGCAAAAAGAGCCTCTACTCGCCCGAAACCGCGTGAGACCAATGTTTGGTAGTACAAGGAAATTACTTTTCTAATAACTCTGACCCGTGAAACCTACCGGCCCGACGTCCAAAGGTCTAAAACCGGGGTAGGTTTGTAGCTTCATCTAGACGCCACGCAACCGCATCCGAAAAACATTCATACACAATGGCCTTCTAAGCACACATGCGCGCGGCCGAAATCGCTCCCGCCCACTATTTGGGACACCTGGGATTACCATCCTACCCCCGACCCACAGTAGGTCCGAAATTTAATAGGGGGCAAAGTTTGTACTTTCCCCAAATTTCAAACAAGCGCGTCCCATCTCCTGTTCCAAAAAGCCAAAAACAAGCCCGTCCCAGACCGAAACATGGTTCCCCCCACCCGTTCGATTCCCCAATCGTACTCAGTGGGCGCCAAAACTACCTCTCCACTAGCCGCGAAACCCCGGCGTCCTCCGTCCGCCACCCCATCCCACCCATCAACCGCCGCCCTCCTCCATCACGCCGGAGCCGATACCCCGACGTCGTCGTCCACCGCAACCTCAACCGCAACGCCCTCCACAGCTAGTAGTTGAAGTCGAGGCCGAGCCGTCCGTACCCGAGCTAGTTCAACCACGCCGTCCTGCGCCTCACTGCTGCCGCTCCAACTTTGCCACCCTCCACCACACCAAAGTTGTTCCTGCTACGTCGTCCTTCGCCGCCTCGGATCTGCTTCCCCTCCGTCGATATACAGCCACGACAACACAGTCAACAATTTGGCCATGGGTTCGTCCAAGCCTGCACCCTCCAGAACATCGGTTTCCTCGGTAAAAAGAAGAAAATCGGCGTGACTTGTGGAGGTGACCACACCGGCAACCGAAAAAGGTACTCCTCTTCCCTTATTTGTGCAAATCTTACGTCTCTGCTTGCATAGTATTCATCCCACAGAAGACACTAGTTGACCGCTTCTTCTTGATACTAGATGTTCCTAGTAACTCGCGATGCACAAGGTTTCTCCTCATATACTATTTCACCTTAGCTAGAGGTCCGTCGCCCCCTGAATTTCAATTTCTGGCCACTTAATTCCCAATTAACGGAAGCATTCCCCGGCATAACAGGCGCTAGTACGCCTATTACGTCGGGCAAGCAGCGCCTTGGTGTTTATCTTAGGGCGTGTGCGACCTATAGGTACTGGCGCCTGATCTAGAGGTCGGCCGGGATTAAAGGGATGGCCTGGGGGCGCTGCCAATCACGGCGGTGGTGTGAGGTCGATGGGAGGACGGGGTGGCGGAGGCAGGGGTCTGGGCCGGTGGTCGCTGGTGGTTCGGAAAAGATCGTCAACAGTGACTAGCGGGCGGTAGACGAGGGCCATCTGCCCGTTCCTTATAGATCGGACGGTTCATTAAAAAAATCGACTGACCAATTTATTTTCAGTCGACTGTTATCTTAGATATGACCACATGTGGTGGTGTGCTGGAGGAGTACCTGCATTTCCTGTGCTCATATATTACAAAATCATACAGAATAGAATCTAATTTTGTTTGCCATGCAATGTTGTAGAGCTATCATATGTCTCCTGATAAGACTCGACTAGACAACGAGTCGCTGGTTGGTCCGATCTTCCACGATACTGGCAGCAGCACAAGAAATTCCGGTCGAGCAAAGATGCAAGACCGTAAGATCAAAAACTAGCGTTGAGTAGACTAGATCAACTCCACCCGCAGCAGCAACAAAATCCACACGGATCAGCAACAAAGACAATATTGGGTGTCCCCCAACATGGGACGTTTTCTGTTTATTAAAACTCACAACTGAAACAAATCTCACGATAACCCCAAAAAAACTTCCCTCGTACACGGCCGGAACGCGCCCATTATATAAGCAGGCCAAACCGACATACAAGCTAGCTTTACTCACACGGACTCTATCTTATATTTAAACTAAGCCGGGTTTTAACTAATTAAATGACCGGCACTGTTGATCATGTTGGATCCTAGCTAGACTCAGATTGCTCACGTATCTAATAGCTGACTAAAAAAACATAAGAAAATAAAGGCCATGCATGTAACCTTTGGACTCTACAACTACGTACTAAAGAAACTTGCATATTTCTTCTTTCTTCAGAATGGATCAGAGCCTTTTTGGTGGAGTCCTAAAATTTGGTTTCACTTCTGGCTGGGGTGGAGGAACCTGGAGCAACATAGAACCAATTAAAAGGTGTTGCATCGAAGTACATTGGTCCAAGTTCTCCTTGTTCCGTATAGCAGACTGAGCTTCAGTAATTGAGTTAGCACTATTGGCTACATCATCTTCTGTCATTTATTTTTCAGCCACCTGCTATCTGCTACTTTTACAGTGCACTAGTTCTGCACACACTTCACCCTTACTCTCAATGTTGCGTTTTTATGCAAGGGTATTTCAGACTCTGCTGCCATGAGGGAAGCCAAAAAGAAAAGAGAGAAGTCGCTCCAGTTTGGTGTGCGGCTAGGCAAGACACGTTCCAACGCTTCAAAGGGTGTAGTGTCAGCAGATGGAGACAGGGAACGTAGCTCTGGAGTTGATGACCTCGCTCAAAATGAACCACCATCCCAAGTGCTTGCTTTAACTTCGCGGTGTCATATGTGGCTGCATGTTCCATATGGTGTCTAGCTTGTATTGGAAAGGCCGAAGTCGGTAAGATAAGGAAAGATATTTTTTTACATGAACCACCATCTCGTGAGCACCAGAAGACAAATAGCTAGTCAGGGCACTAGCCGAGCCAGTGAAAAGCCCAGAAAAGATAGGCATCACCTAGAAGCCAACTAAAAAGCTGCGATGGTGGCGAAGCAGCCCGCCTCCCACCAGGCTCTCAGGTCCTAGATGATCATGCTCACCACTCCAGCCGGATGTCTAGCTTGTATTGCTTCCAATTTGGTTAAATTGCATCTGCTTAGCTTACACATTATACCTTTGAATATGACATGCCTTTCTGTTTTTGGTACATACTAGTACATCTGTGTATTAACCATGTTCTTACATCAAACTAATGTTCTTGTGTATCCCTCATCAATCACTTATGACGAGGCAGGAAGGCAAGGGGACTACTCCTCATTTAAAGAATGCAGCGTCAGCCTCCCAACATGATTCTCAAGAAACAGAAATGCTAGATGAAGATAGTGAACGTAGCTCTGTAGTTGATTACAAAATTTCCCCTACACTAGCATCGTAGGTGCTTTCTCTAACTTGGCAGCGTGATATGTGGTTGCATGTTGCATATGGTGTCTAGATTGTAATTCTTCCAATCTGGTTAAACTGCATGTGCTAGTCTGCTTAGCTTATACATTATACCTGTTAATGTGACATGCCTGCCTATATTTAGTACATAGTACATCAGTCTATTAAGCATGTCCTTACATAAAACTATTGTTTTTTTTGTATCCCGCATGAATCAACATGACGAGACACCTTTAGTATATGTAGTGCGATATTAGTTGCATCTTTCATATGATTTATAGCATGTGTTGCTTCTAATTTGTTGAAATTCCATTTATGATGGGACACTTTTAACTTGGCAGAGTCATATTGGTTGCATCTTTCATGTGGTGTCTAGCTTGCATTGCTTCTTATTTGCTAGAATGGTTTCTGCTTAGTTTACACAAACAGTTGTGAACATGCCATGATGTCATGTTTTTCATACATATTCCATCCTAGTATCATGTGTTTGCCTTACATCAAAGTAGTGATTGTCAGTATCATGCATGAATGAGTTCTGAAGAGAGAATTTTATTGCTTTTTCTTGTCGGTTTTACTTGACAATTCAAAATCAATAAAGCGGAAGGAAGTTAGCAAGGCAGCGGATATAGGTGCTCCTTCCGAATGGAGGGCCTCTACAGTTTCTACTCCTCCACACCCCCAAGATGATTTCCAAGACAACACATGCATAGACACTCAACAAAGCTGTGTTTATGATGAGCACGTCTCCCCTAGTGCAGCATCACCGATGCTCCCTCTAACTTGGCACTGTTATATGTGGTTGCATGTTATGTGTGATGTCTAGCTTGTATTGCTTCTAATTTTGTTGAATTCCATCTTCTTACTTTACACATTATACTTGAATAAGACACGTATTCCTGTTTCTAGAACATACAATATCTGTCTATCACACCATGTTCTTACATCAAATTACTACTGTTGTGTAACCTGCAACAATCACTTATCATAGGACACGTTTGACTTCGGAGTGTGATATAGGTTACATCTCACATTCTTTTCTAGCTTGTATTACTAATTTGTTGAAATGGCACTTACGACGAGACAGTTTTAACTTGGTAGAGTGATATTCGTTGCATCTTTCATATGGTGTCTAGCTTTCATTGCTTCTAATTTGTGGAAATGCCTTCTCCTTAGTTTACACATCATAAGCTGTGAATATGCAATGCTGTGAATATGCAATGGCACTAATGACGAGAGACCTCTAACATGGTAGTGTGATGTTGTTTGCATCTTGCATATGATTTATTTCTTATACTGCTTCACATTTGTTGAAACACCATTTATCATGAGACACTGTTAACTTGGCAGAGCGATATTTGTAGCATCTTTCATATGGTGTCTACCTTCCATTGCATTGCTTCTAATTTGGTGAAATGTCTTCTTCTTAGTTTAAACATCATAGTTCTGGTTATCTCTTCCGTCCTGTTTTTCATACATATTACATCCTCCTATCATGTGGTTGTCTAACATCAAAGTTCAGTTTGTCTGCATCACGCATCAATTTGTTCTGAAGAACTAAATTGTTATTCGTTTTTCTTGTCGGCTTGACTTAACATGGCACGGAGAAATAGGAAGAAACACAAAATGGCAGGGAATGAGAAGCGGATGAATCCTGCAGATTCTGCTGGTACTGATGGTGCAATAGAAGGTCAAAGTCCAGCAGAAAATTCTACAAACACGGCATCCCAGGTTACACGAGTTGCAAAAAAAGACAAACAGAAACAAATAGCTGCCACCAAACAAGCAGAGACAACCCTAGTTCTTGCAACACCTACCACAGTACTACTAGCTGGACGACGTACTCATGCGTCAACTAAGCTAGCAGCACGTTCCCAAGCTCCCTTGCCACCTGACACTACTTCCCAAGAACTCTTAACACAAGACGAGTTGGCAATATCAGATGAACCTTGTGAGTTTCAACGACAAGAAGGTAGTTGCTGGAGTCAAGTTACAGTTGCATGCTTCTTTATATGTAGTCTCACAGTTTGATGTACACTAGCACTTCCTATGTTTGTTATTGAACTAGCACCTAGGCGCAAGAGGAAACAAACATCAGGGATAATGCTCGATAGGTTAACTAAATCTAGATGAGGAAGAATGGAGATCCATTTTGAGGCAGGTTTAAAAAGGCCACGTGATGCTACAAAGTCAGCCAAGTTAGTATCAGAGGCAGTGGTTGCTGTTAGGTGTCATGTACGTATCCTCCCAACATGGATTCAGTACAGGAATGACAAAGACGAAACCCAGTTCAACATCTTCCTCGACCATTTATCTGTAAGTATGGTTATGCATGGAAACTAGTAATATCATCTTGCTTTGTCCAATACTTTCTAGGTTGCTGATCATGAGACTCCCATAAGTTTCAACAAATGAGGTTCAAGTTGGATAGCCAAGATGATGCAACCAGACAAGCTTGCACCCATGTTTTCAAGTCTGCTCTGCGACAGTATCGGTATAACTTGAGGAAAACTCACTTTGAAGGCAAGGCTAACAGTGAACTTGCCCAAACATCTCTAGTGGAAAATATATCTGATGAAGACTGGAGAGGCCTCGTCAAAGACTGGTCTGATCCTAAGTATCAGGTACATTATATATATGTCATCAGATCACATGTTGAAGTCCTATTTACACATGTGCCACACAAATCTATCTTCTTGTAGGTGAACTGTTCAAAGAACAAGGCCAACCATATGAAAGTGAAATTCCAACAGACGACAGGATCTCGTAGCTATATTGCACACTGCGAGGCTCTTGTAATTAGCTGATGTTTCACTCTTTTGCTATACCATATTATCAGATCTATATTGACTTGTTCCAAATGCAGAGGAAAGCCCGCAAGGACCAAAAAGTACCTGAACCAAATGTTGTGGAAATCTTCAAGGACTGGCACACTAGCAAGAAGAAGGGCGTGACTACACCAGTCAAAGCCGCTGTTGTAACTCCTTAATCCTCATGCCTTTTAACTACTACTTACTCTGACTTGTGCCTTGAACTGCATGGTTCGCAGCCAATGTCTATTACTCTTTTCAATTTTATACACAATTTTCTTAGCGTATCATTGCACCTTACAAGGTTTAAAAGAGAGGAGTGATGTTCCTTTGATCTTGACCCGTAAACTAGTTCCGTGTTGGACTTGCCCACACAATGTTACAATTGCATGTTTGTCTGTTCTCAGTTGTTTTGTGATATGAATGACGTCATACTATGCTTACCGTATTATAAACTTCGTCTCTTTATCCTTAGCCCTCAATACAATGTGAAGAAATAGACAATACATTAGTGATGGTACATGGTCATATGTTTGGAACCTGGTTTTATTATGTACTTTGCAATAAAATACAACTAATATTTTATATGGGTTCACCAGAATAAGTTCTGTATATAGACTAAAGCTATTTTGTTTGGTTTTGTTGCCTCCTTAATATCTTCTGTTCTGGTACTACTAATGTAAAACCTCAACTTTTTAGCGAGCTATGGAAAAATGGTGGAACCTCCACCTTCTGAAGGTGGCGAGGCAACTATAACCGCAATGTCAGCTCTTGCTGCAGTGGGTCAGTACCTGTCCACTAACAGTGCCAAAAGCACGTTCCTGTGTAATACTGGGTTGGTTGTTAAGGCAATATCATCCTAACTGCATCATGATCAAGATATGCAAGCTCAAAGCAATGTTGTATCTGAGCTCCAGACACAAGTCCATTCCCTAACAGAGACCCTTTGTGAAACAAGGAGAAACATTGCTCAATGTCGTCAAGATATGCATGGTTTTGAAACCAGACTATCAGACATTTGCTATGTTGTTCAGGAGCCTAGGGGAAATGAAGGCGAGGGTTATGGTGCTCCATCAGACAATACAGCATGAAAATGTAACAGTCAGGTCAAATGAATTGAGCTTCTGAACTTCTGGTGGTGCATTTATCTACTAGACTGTTAAGTTTTATGCCAACCTTCCTTTTGTTATATAGTTGTAATTTGTTTTGCTGCGATACAAAATTTATTCTTAACGTGCAGCCACCGCCTGAAGAAAACAGCAAGCCATTTTTGTATAGTGTAGGGTGTTCCCTATATTTGCACCGGTGGCGATCTTTGATGCCGAGTGGATGTAATCTGTGCAATCGCCTTAATAGCCTAGCATTAGTTTCGGCCTTATTTATTTCCTAGTCTTCTTTTTCCCTGATTTGCTAGTGGCCACAACTACCATGGGCCATATACGGGTCGTAGGATCCATGGGTCTCCTACGGGCCGTCGATAAATGGGCCTGTAATCGGTGGGCCTCGGGCCGTCGGATAAATGGGTCTACATGGGCCATAATTGGGCATAATTGGTATCGGCCCAGCACGGTAACAGGCCGTTAACAGGCCGTAGGACAGCAAAGGCTTAATTCTGTTACAGGCATAACGGGTCGTTAATGGGCCAGAATATAGGACGGGCCAGAAACGGCGCAACGGGTTAACAGGCCAGAAACGGGCCGACTCTTGCAATGGGCTGAATTTGGCCCATTGGGGTAACAGGCCAGTAACAGGCCGACTCTTGCCATGGGCCGAATTTGGCCCATTAGTGGGACAGGCTAGTAACGGGCCAACTCTTGCCATGGGCCGAATTTGGCCTATTAGGGGAACAGGCCAGTAACGGGCCCAAGAACGTATGGGCCGTCAATAGGCCGAAAGCTAACACGGGCTGGAAACGGCCCATGTAAATCACGGGCCATTAGCAGGTATAAAGAAAAGTACTGTTCATTATGGGCTAGAGTCACCATGGGCCTGTAATGGGCCGAAAGATATGAAGGCCTCAAATGGGCCAAAAGACGTTGTGGGCCATACATGGGCTGAAAGTGAAATGGGCTGGTATTATATTCGATGGCCCACATAAAGTTGTTGGGACGATTTCCTTTAGGGCCTAACGGGCCATGAGTTAACGGGACATAAAATGGGCTATTTGCGAAGAGACCGTTAACAGGCTTTTCATGGGCCAGCCCGTTAACTTTTGACCAAGTCAAACGGGCCGGCTTTGTAAGCTAAATGGGCCACTGTTGGGCCGTGCCACATGTCGATATATCATAGGCACCTTTCTAACCAACTGACGAGCTGACACGTGTTTCCTCTAGCCAATGATGATTTTACACGTGGAAAATCCCCATTGGTCGGGGCTGTTAACGGGTTATCAAATCCAAAACCCGACCCGATAGCTTAACGGCATTCCGTTACGGTGGATGCCACATGTCGGTCACCCTTGATGAAAGCACTTCTGTGACGCACGATTTATCGTAATGGAAGTGGACACTTCCGTGATGATAATTTTGGTAATGGCATGGAACACTTCTACGATAGCACAGGTATGACTATCTTGATTATGTCATAAATTTGTCATGGATGTACATGCATGACAAAAAAGCGACCTACTGTGACAAACACGTATCATCACGGAAGTGTATTTTTTTGTAGTGTAACTGGGCGGGCAGTGGCCCATCTAGCCCAGGCCAGATACCCAGCCTAGATATTAATTTTTTTCAAGCTGAAAATGGCTAGCCCAGCTATACTTTTTTTTGAGGAATACCCAGGCAAGGTCAACTTGTTATTGTCTGCCCCGCTAGGCTGCAAATCTTTCCTAGGAGGAATGCATTAGGCTTAACAAGAAAATGGGCTTTAAGAAATAATAAATGAGATGTAATTATAAAAACTGGGCAGTAACTATAAAAAATGCACCAAACATGTAATTAGTTTATAAAATATTGTTTTTGGATTTTGAAAATTTTTAATTTCATTAATTGTTGCGCGCGCAATATTTCGTTGGATTTTTACGTAATACCAATTTATATTGGAATTGTATTTAATCTGACTAGAAATTTCGGGATAAAAATATTTCGGATCACATCAAAGTGTGGGAAATTTTATTGAATTCTGTTTTGAGTGGTTGGTTGAAATTATTAAGCATTGTCCTAGCTAGAAAATGGGATGTACTTTTAACAAACTGTAAATGGCCTGTCGTAAATTCCATTAGAATTCAAAAATGGGCTGTACATTCTTACAAATCGCAAATGGGCTATAAGTTCTCTGCCACACACTTGTGGGCCTACTAAGTTGACGCGTCCCCTCAAAAAAAGTAAGTTGATGCGTATGCAAGGCTTTGTCAACTTATAGTCAACACACGGTTCTAGCAGTAGTGGCCATTGGATGTCCATCCAACGGATGTCATGCTTCTTCTTCAATCTCGGGTATTCTAGCTTCAGCCGCCCAAAAAATGATTCCTCCCCCTGACATCTGGGGCGCACCATTTTGGAGGCTGACCTGTGGGCCTACTAAGTTGACGCTTACCAAGGGCTTTGTCAACTTAGTCAATATGAACAATTCTAGTTGTAGTGACCGTACGATGTCCATCCAACGGGCGTCGTGCTTCTTCAAACTCTGGTCTTCTGGCTCCAGCCGCCCAAACCAACATTGGTCGTGCCGCCTGCTCCTGCCTCCCGTGTCCGGCTGTGCTGCCACCGCTAGACATGCCATCCCTCTATACTCACCCATACCTCCTGTTATTCTCCAGCGACGGCAGCCTCACATCGCAGCCGAAGCAGTCAACCCACGTACTCCCCTCCGCATGGGCATCCACTGCCGCGTCTTCCCCGGCTCCGCGTCATTCCCTTCCTAGGCCTCTCCATCGTCCACCACCTTGGTGCTCTCGGTGTGGCGTAGTCAACGAAGGATAGCCATCGGAAGAGGTCTTTAGGCGGTGAGGCTGACAGCTGGACCCACCAGCTACATCTTTGAACACAAGGAAGTGCCTCCTTATTACTCGCAAAATAAAAACGATTCCTCCCCCTGACAGCTGGGACCGAGCAGCTATATCTTCGCACGCAAGGAAGTGCATCCTTATCCTCACTAACCGCTGGGACCCACCCGGTCAAAGCGTACGTAGCGTTGTTTGTCCACTTGCGAACGTGTACGTACATACTGGTCGATCGATCTCTCTACAAGTATGAACCGTGGCTGAGTAAGTAGCGGCACATGTCATAGTAGAGCCCCCCCACGTAGCAGTTCAGGTTGTCCCGTCTAAACCGTGTACACGTACATACGGCCACACGCCAAAAAATACGGCCATGTACGTACATACGAGCGGGGTCTCGATCGCCTACTCGCACATACGTACGGCCAGGGCTCGTGTACATGGCTGGGTCGGAATGGAGAAAATGCGTCGTCGTGTTCATCAGGAGGCAACGGAATGCGTCGTGTTCATCAGGAGGCAACGGAATACGTCGTGTTCATCTGGAGCCAACCGGCTTGGACGGAACAGCCGGTCGAAACGAGGCCTAGCGTACCGCAGAACGGAGGAAACGACCTTATGTTCGACTTGCCACAGTCGAAAGGGGATCATGTTCATCAGGAGGGGTCTGGCGTACCACAAAACGGAGGAAACGAACTTCTCTTGGACCTCCTACGATCGAAACGGGGTCCTGTTGATCGGGAGGGGTGTGGCATACCGCAAAACGGAGGAAACAGACTTGTGTTGGAGCACTATGGTCGAAACGGGGGTCCTGTTCATCGGGAGGGGTGTGGCGTACCGCAAAACGGGACTCCACGGGATACTGTTCATCTCCACCGTCGACCTCCTCCAGCCTCCACGGGCTACTGTTCATCCACCGTCGACCTCCTCCAGCCTCCACCTATGAATGTTCATCCACGGGCTCCTGTTCATCCAACTTCCACCGCTCCTCCACCGGCTACTGTTCAACTAGCCCTCTCCATGGGGTCCTGTTCAACCACCCCTGCACGGGCTACTATTCATCCAGCCCTCCACCGGCTACTGTTCAACCAGCCCTCCATGGGGTCGTCCTGTTCATCCAGCCATCCATGGGGTCATGTTCATCCACCCCCAACCGGCTCGATCAATCAGGGGCCTATTCATCCAGCGGCAACGGCCTCTACTACCATGGGGTCCTGTACATCCACCCCCCCATCGGGAACTGTTC
>NC_041390.1:318602157-318648837 GCF_002162155.2 Triticum dicoccoides
AGCAGGTTCGATCGGCTTCAGTTAGCAGCAGTAGTGAAGGAATCGCTCGATCGGGTTCAGTTAACAGCCAGCGATCGATCGCTCGGGTTCAGTAACGCGTAGCCTGCAGTGCAATCGCTCGGGTTCAGTTAGAGCCCAAAGTCTCGCACCCACACGTGTACGTGTACGAGAGAAACATGCATCGCTCGGCCCCCGACCAGCCGACGTAACCGGGAACTCCCCGATATTTTCCTCGGCCTCGCTTCTACCACGGTTTTTTTCGTCATGGATGACCCAAAGAATGTCATGCAGCTACATCTTCAGCCCTCCTAGGATGAAAAGCCCATTTTCTGTCATGATTTTTTGTCATAGAAGTAGGAGCCCACCACATCTATGATGATACCGGTTTTGTCACAATTATCATCATAGAAGTGTCATAAGCATGATAGGAAAAAAATTGTTCGGCCCAAAATGTCACGGATGTGTCTTTTTTTTGTAGTGTGAGAACAACTGCTAGAGGTGGCTATTAGTACATTGTGACTTAGTGAACAAAGGGAAGTGATTGGAAGGTTATGCATTGGTGTAGTGAGGGTCGACCTTGAACACTTGTGTTCATGCTCATGGAAACAATGTAGAATTTTTCATGGAAATTTTTCATCAAAATAATTATCCCCTTGTATATACCATTGTACCATAAGAATAATGTGCCAAGATTTATCTTTAGGATGTTTAAATTGCTTGTTTGGTGTGTGTGCGGTGCAAAAATAGAAACTTTTGCTGTAGTATTTGAATTTACTTTTTTACTGGAATGTGAAAATTTCTAAAAAAAAATACACAGTACTCCTATGCAAATTGTTTAATTTTTTCATAATTTTTTGTGTTACATAAGTATATGTCCCATCTGCATCGTTACAAACTATCATGTTTTCACATAATGATGTTATATTTTCTTTATTTGCTTATGTTTGAAATTGAGAGCCGTAGAATTGTGATGGCATACATTGGGTAATGTTTTATTATCATTATAAAATAATGTTACAGCTGGACATGATGGGATTTTATGTTATATGTACTAACCCCTCTAATAAAAAGTTTGGTTAAGTTTTGTGTGGATGAAGTGTTCGAAGATCGAGGAGGTATTGATATAAGAAGAATAAGGAGAGACAAGATATCAATCTTGGGGATGCCCAAGGCACCCCAAGTAAAAGTATTCAAGGAGACTCAAGCATCTAAGGTTGGGAATGCCCCGGAAGGCATCCCATATTTCTTCTTCAACAATTATTGGTATACCTCAGTTTTTGTTTTGTTCACATGATATGCGAATATTCTTGGAGCGTCTTGTGCTTTTTCTTTTTCTTTTAGTAATGCACCATGCTGGTATGATATATTCCTTGGTTTATTTATAGAATGCTTCATGCGCTTCACAAAAATGTTTTGAGTATGGCTTTATAGAATGCTCTTCGTGCTTCACTTAAATCTTTTGAGTATGTCCTTATAGAATGCTTCATGTGCTTCACTTATATATTTTGAGCTTGGATATTGGTCTCCCTATATTTATTGTAGAATCCTCCATGAACATCACTTATATCTTTTAGAATTTGAATAAAATTATTATCGAAAGTAGGTTAGGAAAAGTGTCAACTTTATGTAGGAAAGCTCCCACTATTATTGATGAGAAGAAACTTGCTTATGTGGAGAGTAATAAAAATTGTATGCTTGTGGACCATGAAAAGAATGCTTTATGTGATAGTTATATTGATGAATTCATTCATTATGCTACTTAAAATTATTATGAGAGAGGAACATATGCTTGTAGACTTCTCAATATTATCAAGTTTCCTGTCTATGTGTTGAAAGTTTTGAAGTTATACTTGTTTTCCCTTCCTATGCTAGTTGATTCTTTCTCCCTTAAATTGTTTGCTCACAAAATCCCTATGCATAGAAAGTGTGTTAGTCATAAAATTTCTAGTCATATGCTTCATGATGCTCCCGTTTCAATTCTTTACTTTTATGTGAGCATCATTAAAATCATCATGCCTAGCTAAAAAGTGTTAAAGAAAAGTGCTTGTGTGGAGGCAACCCAATAATTACCCCTACTATTTTTTATGATTAAGCTACTATAGTAATCATGTTTTATAGCTTTTGTTTCAATGAAGTACCAAGTAAAACCTTTGGGATGGTGTCGATGATAGTTGACTTGATTCTGTGCGAAAACAGAACTTTTGCGCCAAGTAGCAGAATTGTTAAAAATCACTGGAGCGTTAAAAACTGTTGTTTTTTTACAAATGATTGAAATAAAAATTTCCTACATTTCCCTAATGTTTCAAAGTTTTTGAAGTTACATAAGTATGGTTCTCGGTCAGATCATTATAGACTATTCTGTTTTTGACAGAATCTGTTTCATTTGCATATTTTGCTTGATTTAGCATTTCCATAGCTTATATTGAGTGAAGTAAATTGTGGAAATGATAGAGTACAGTAGGCATTATGTGATAAAAAAATTTGATCTTGTCTTGATAGTACAAAAGTGAATGGTTTATTTATTATCATACTAACCTATCTCAAGACTTTCGTTAAGTTTTGTGCAAGTGAAGTTTTCAAGTTTTGGGTGAGATATTAATATGAGGAGAATAATGAGTGGCAAAGCTTGGGGATGACCAAGGCACCCCAAGGTAATATTGGAAGACTCAATCTTCTAAGCTTGGGGATGCCCCGGAAGGCATCCCCTCTTTCATCTTCAACATTATCGGTAACCTTATTGGAGCTATATTTTTATTCGTCACATGATATGTGCTATCCTTGGAATATCATTTCATTTTGTTTTGCTTGATGTTTGAATAAAATATTAAGATATAAAAAAAATTAATGATAGGGATTCCTCACATAGCTACATAATTATTTGACTACTCATTGATCTTCACTTATATATTTTTGGAGTAGTTTGTCATTTACTCTCATGCTTCACTTATATCCTATGAGTAAATGGTTGAATTAAGTGAATACCATAAATCTAAATTAAATATGTTTCATATTCTTATCCCATGAGGAGTAATGACTTCACATACAAAAAGTATAGGTGGTAAAATTTATTGAAAGTTAGCAAACATAGCATTGGTCACCTGAACAATTCATGGAAGAATATTGAAGGAAGAGAGATTTCACATATAAATATACTATCTTGGACATCTTCTATGATTGTGAGCCCCATTAATTATTTTCAAACTTGAGCAAATTAGTTAAAGTTGGACAACAAAGACAACGTAGTGAGTTATGTTTGGGTATATTTGTATAGAAGTTATATTGTTATGGATCCTCCAACATGTGGTGCTTGCTTAGGATCTTTTTGCTAACCAAAAATTGATACTAAGTAGAAATACTACTTGTGCATCCGAAAACCCTTAAACCCAGTTTCTTGCCATAATTGTCCACCATAACTACCTATGGATTGAATAAGATCCTTCAGGTGAGTTGGCATCAGTTCTAAAAGCAATAAAAATTGCTCCTAAATATGTATGATCTTTTATTGTAAGGGAAAATAAGCGTTGTACGAAAAGGTGTTTGGAACTATTATTGATCAAATTTATGCACTATGCTAGCATTCACACTTCAAAAATTATTTCTTTTATCATTTACCTACTCGAGAACGAGCAGGAATTAAGCTTGGGGATGTTGATACATCTTCAATGTATCTATAATTTATGAAGTATTCATGCTATATTTACTTGTGTTTTATATGGTTTTGGTGCACTTCTATATTACTTTATGGACTAACTTATTGATTCGGTGCCCAATGCCAGTTCATGTTTGTGGCATATTTTTTGTTTTGTAGAATATCCATATCAAATGAAGTCCAAACACGATAAAAATTTACGGAGATTTATTTTGGAATACATGTGATTTTCGGGGAGAGGAATCAATGCAAGACAATGCCTGAGGGGCCCACAAGCTCAAGGGGCATGCCCCCCTACCTAGGGCGCGCCTGTCAAGATTTTGGCCACCCCGTAGGTCGGTTGGAGGTATATTACGGCTGCAGGGAAGCTTAAATATGGATAAAAATCATGTTAAACTTTCAGCCCAATCAGAGCTACGGGTCTCCCTAAATTTAAGAAATGGTTTTCGGCCAGAAACGGGGCCGCAGAAACAAAGGAAACAGAGAGAGGGGGGGGAGGGAGAGATATCCAATCCCAGAGGGGCTCCCGCCCCTCCGGGCACCATGGAGGCCAAGGACCAGAGGGAAAACCTATCCCCATCTAGGGGGAGGCCATGGAGGATCAAGCACAAGGGGGAGATACTCTCCCTCTCTCTCTTGGTGGCGCCGGAGTGCCGCCGGGGGAACCATCACCTCGGTGATCGTCTTCATAAACATCATCGTCTTCATCATCTCACTCGTCTCTTTTCAGCGGTCCACTCTCCCGCACCCCGCTGTAATCCCCTACTTGAACATGGTGCTTTATGCCACATGTTATTATCCAATGATGTGTTGCCATCCTATGATGTTTGTGCAGATTTCTTTTATTCTTTGGGTTGATTAATGATCTGGATTCGTTTGAGTTGTATCTTTTATATTGGTGATGTCCTATGGTACCTTCCATGCCACGCACACGTGAGGGATTCCTGCCGTAGGGTGTTGCAATATGTTCATGATTCTCTTATGGTGGGTGGCTAGAGTGATAGAAGCGTACACCCGAGTAAGGGGGTTGTTGCATATGGGAGAAAAGGGGACTTGATACTTAATGTTATGGTTGGGTTTACCTTAATGATTTTTACTAGTTGTGGATGCTTGCTAGAGGTCCAATCATAAGTTCGTATGATCCAAGTACAAAAGTATGTTAGCTCATGCCTCTCCTCATATAAAATTGCAATAGTGATTACTGATCTTGTTAACAATTGCCTAGGACAATTCCGCACTCTGATCCATCATTATTCCACACTCTCTATTTGTAATATATTGTAATATATTCTAACATTATTTAGGCAGCACCTATTTTTTATATTTTAGCTCTCCGATGTCACGCAAAGCTATCCTCCTTTTACCCACAACGTAGTTTTATTTCTCATTTCTAGATGAAAGTAAACGCTCGGTGTACGTAGAGTTGTATCAGTGGAAGATAGTACTTGAGAAAATATTGATCTTACCTTTAGCTCCTTGTGGGTTCGACACTCCATACATATCACTTCCGCCTTTGGAAATTATTACGATGATTCCTTGCACTTGCGGACTATCAATAGATTCCTAACTTCGTCCGACTTCAAGTCGTTCGAGACATGCGGATCATGCTTTCTCGGCAAGATGACTAAGTCTCCTTTTGCAAGGAGCTGCGAGACCGAGTTGTTGGAGCTTATGCACAATGATGTGTGTGGTCCAACGAGCACAACTGCTAGAGGTGGCTATCAGTACTTCATGACTTTTACCGACGACTTGAGTAGACATGGATATATCTATTTGATGAGGCACAAGTCGGAAACTTTAGAAAAGTTCCAAGAGTTTCAGAACAAGGTTGAGAATCAGCTCGGCAGGACTATAAATGTAACGCCCCATATGTAACCTGCCATATTTGTATTCCAACTCTTGCCATTTCCGGCACTAAGTTATGATATTTCCTTGTTGTCGGGTTTTTGTCTTCGTGTTGCTTTTGTCTTTGTCATGCATCTCATATCATGTCATCATGTGCATCGCGTTTGCATACGTGTTCGTCTCATGCATCCGAGCATTTTCCCCGTTGTCCGTTTTGCATTCTAGCGCTCCTATGTCCTCCGGTGTCCCCTTTTACCTCTTTTCATGTGCGGGTGTTAAACGTTTTCGGATTGGACCGAGACTTGCCAAGCGGCCTTGGTTTACTACCGGTAGACCGCCTATCAAGTTTCGTGCCATTTGGACTTCGTTTGATACTCCAACGGTTAACCGAGGAACCGTAAAGGCCTCGTGTGTGTTGCAGCCCAACACCTCTCCAAAGTGGCCCAAAACCGACCTAAACCCCCTCCATCATCTCATTCGTTCGATCACGATCGCGTGGCCGCAAACCCTGCTCAATTTGGAGCCTCCTAGCTCCCTCTACCTACAAAAAGGCATCTCCCCCCGAAAATCCCGGATCATTTCAACCATAAACCTAGTCTCCTTCCACCTCTTGCCGCCGGATGCGTCCGTTTCGGGCCGGGCATGTCCGACCCGCGCTGCCGCCGCCACGTGGCGCCTCCCCATTCGCCCGGCCACCTCCCTCCATGCCGGCCGCCGAGCCCAGGGCGGGCCCCCGAGGCCCATCACCGCCCCCGCGCCTCCCCGCTTCGCCCCGCCGACCCGCTCCGCCGCGCCGCCCCTTCGCCGGGTCGTCGCCGAGCGCCCCGCCGCCACCTCACTCAGTCGCCATCCGGCGCCGCTCCTCGCCGCGCCTCCTCCGCCGTCCGCCGCCCGCCGCCTCGCCCCTGCTCGTCGCCGTCGTCTGCCGTGGCCAGGAAGGCCCCGAGGTCGCCGCCCCGCCGTCTCCCCGCCTGCCCGACGAGCTCCGGGGAGCTCTTCCTCAACTCCGGCGCCGACCCCGGCGAACCTCGATCCGCGCGCCGCCCGATCAAGATCTGCCAGGAAACCCTAGGGTTGACTTCATTTTGCCCTAAGTCCCAGTATTTTTGAGCATACTTCCTCGCATCATAACTTTGCATCCGTGGCTCTATTTTGGGCATGTAGCATATCAAATTGTTCATCTCGACGAGCACTTCATTTCATTCCATTGCACCATGTTCATTTGAGTTCATCTTGATGCCCTAAATGCTGTTGCAAGAGTGCTATGCAATGTTAGTTTCAGATTCTTAGCAGAGTTTGGACATTTGTCATTTTTGCCATGTTTAATGTGTGCCTCCTATGAACTTGAGCCCTACATGTGTTTTGAAGTATGCCATGCCATCTTTAGAGGGGTGTATGCCATGTATTTTTGTGATCTTTGTGGTGACTAGCACAAGCATGGAAAGTAGCTCTCGTGATGTTGCTGATTTCAGGGACTTAGAAATCTTCTAAGTCTTTGCCCTGTTAATATTTTTATGCCATGTATTCATGTTGCTACAGAGTGATCCATGCCTCTTTTGAGCATGTTCAGTAAGGATCATTTTGAGATATTGTTGTTCTCTATCCATCTATGTCTTTATTTGCAATTATGGAGCCCCCTAGAATGACTCAATCTTGCTCTACTTTTGCTATAAAATGTTCCTGGCAGATTGTTTACATGTTATGCAATTTTGCCGACGTTGTTGTAGTTGATCCTTGCATGCTATGAGGTTGCTCTTGCCATGTTTAACTTCTATGCCATGTATACTTGCTTGGTGTATGCTTAGTTTGTCATGCAATGCCTTGTGGTGAGTGCATCGAGCTCGTAAACATGCCTACATGAATCTGTTTTGACATGTTCCAGTTTTCTGCTAAGTCTGAATCTGTTAACGAAAGTTGCTATGTTCACATGGTTGTCATTGTATTTTCTGATATGTTTTGGCTTATGGTCAGTAAGGGACTTTTGTTGTATGATTTGTGTAGTTTCATGTTATCCCTTTCTTTTCCATGATATGTTCCTATTTCATGTCATTATCTTGATCTAAACATTGCTTCCTGATGTTAAATCATGCCATGTTATTATTTTCACTAAGTCTGTAACCTGATATCTTTTGCACTTTTGCCATGCTTGTTTGCACCTGCTATTGATTGAATTAACCATAGCTCAGTGTTCATCTTTTTTCAAGCATCTTGAGTGGATCACTGACATGTGCTTTCTTTGTTATCTTAGAGTGCAGTAGCTTGTTGTTCTTGATGCATTTAGATGGCCTCGTGCTGTTAATCGCATATCGGTGCCATATTTGTTTTGCTTTGCAAACCGTGCATCCGATTCCGGTGATCTTTATATCGATTTCGACCGAGATCAACTCATCTTTCCAGCGGCACTCTTGGTTTTCCAAGTTGGGGCTTGGTTCAATCTTTCCTTTCCGAAACATGCATATGCATTGCATATCACATCCCGCATATCATGCCATGTTTTGCATCATGTTGCTTGCGCATTGCACCGTGGTTGATCATGGTTCCCTTTTCTTGTGTTCTTGCTTTGGGTTGAGCCGGGAGATGAGTACGTGAACGAGGAACCCGTTGAGTACGCTTACAAGGATCAAGCTTACGTCAACTCGGTGAACTTTGCAGGCAAGATGACCATACCCTCGAAATCACTTCTATCTTTGCTTGCTAGTTTCTCGCTCTATTGCTATGCCTATGTTGCGATACCTACCACATGGTTTATCATGTCTCCCATATTGCCATGTCATACTTCTAACCCACCTTGTCCTAGCAAACCGTTGTTTGGCTATGTTACCGCTTTGCTCAGCCCCTCTTATAGCGTTGCTAGTTGCAGGTGAAGATTGGAGTTTGTTCCTTGTTGGAACATGTTTATTGTTGGGATATCATTATTATATCTTGTCTACTTGAATGCATCTATATACTTGGTAAAGGGTGGAAGGCTCGGCCTTATGTCTGGTGTTTCGTTCCACTCTTGCCGCCCTAGTTTTCGTCATACCGGTGTTATGTTCCTTGATTTTGCGTTCCTTACATGGTTAGGTTATAATGGGAACCCCTTGATAGTTTGCCATGAATAAAACTCCTCCAGCAAGGCCCAACCTTGGTTTTACCATTTGCCACCTAGCCTTTTCCCTTGGGTTTCACGGACTCAAGGGTCATCTTTATTTTAATCCCCCCCGGGCCAGTGCTTCTCTTAGTGTTTGTCCAACCTGAGCGATGTCCGGCGCCCCCTGGGCAACCCGGGTCTATGCCAACCCGACGTCTGGCTTATCCGATGTGCCCTGAGAACGAGATATGTGCACCTCCAATCGGGATTTGTCGGCACATTCGGGTGGCTTTGCTAGTTTAGTTTTACCATTGTCGAGATGTCTTGTAACTGGGATTCCGAGTCTGATCGGGCCGTCCTGGGAGAAGGAATATCCTTCGTTGACCGTGAGAGCTTGTGATGGGCTAAGTTGGGACACCCCTGTAGGGATTTGAACTTTCGAAAGTCGTGCCCACGGTTATGGGCAGATGGGAATTTGTTAATGCCCGGTTGTAGAAAAGCCTGAAACTTAACTTTATTAAAAATGGATCAACAGCGTGTGTAGCCGTGATGGTCTCTTTTCGGCGGAGTCCGGGAAGAGGACACGGTCTCGTGTTATGCTTGAACATAGGTTGTTCTAGGATCACTTCTTGATCATAGTTTCTCGATCGTGCCTTGCCTTCTCTTCTCGCTCTCATTTGCGTATGTTAGTCACCATATATGCTAGTGCTTGCTGCAGCTCCACCTCATACCTTTTCCCCTACCTATAAGCTTAAAAAGTCTTGATCGCGAGGGTATGAGATTGCTGAGTCCCCGTGACTCACAGATTACTTCCAAAACCAGATGCAGGGACCGATGATACCATTCCAGAAGATGCGACTGAGCTCAAGTGGGAGTTCGATGAGGACTCACGACGTTACTATGTTTCCTTTCCAGACGATCAGTAGTGGAGCCCAGTTGGGGCGATCGGGGACATTATGCATTTGGGGTTGTATTTATTTTGGTTCCGTAGTCGGACCTTGTTTGTATCTGGATGATTGTAATGATATATTTATGCTATTGGGTGACGTGGCGATTGTAAGCCAACTATGTACCTCTTTCCTTATTCAGTACATGGGATGTGTAAAGATTACCCCTCTTGCGACATTGCCTTTAATGCGGTTATGCCTCTAAGACGTGCTCCGACACGTGGGAGATATAGCCACATCGAGGGTGTTACAAGTTGGTAATCAGAGCCTTCCCCGACATAGGAGCCCCCCTGCTTGATCGAATCATTGGCATTGTTGAGTCTAGAAAATTGTTTTGAGTCTCTTAGGATTATATATATCGGAGAGTAGGATTCTTTTTACTCCTCAGTCCCTTCGTCGCTCTGGTGAGGCATACTGACGTAGAGTTTTGACTCTTCTCTTCTCAAATTTCACTAAAAAAATTAGGATCACGCGGGTATCTTGGAATCGTTCCGATGCTTTTGTGACGAGAACATTGTTCTTGGTGCCTCCTGACATTTAGGGGTTGTGGCAGTGTCTCGGGGAGTTGAGCTCCGAGGTGTTGTCGTCACAATTTTATCGTTGTAATTCTGGAATACCTGAGTTTCGCCGACATCGAAAATCTCTTTTATGCAGTTGTTGGTGAGGTAACCTCGACGCCACCCAGTACTGGGGCGGGAGTTCGGGAGTATTGCCATAACTCGTAAAACGGATGCTTTTCGAAGGTTGAGGTAAATGATTTCCGAATGTTTCTTGGTTATGTGTTGAAGGATGGATACAGCTGGATGTAGGATTTGCTAGCTTTGGGTGAGATATTATGCTTCCCTTGTATCCCCAACACCCGATTGCATAACCGGGAAAATTTCAGGAGTTTCATAGGTGGGACTTCATGTAGCTCTAGTATTTCTTCCGCAGATATTTGGTTTGTGATTGGGTGATCCTTACCAAGTATTTTTTTCATATCCGTACCTTGTTGTTTTATTCTTCTACCTCTATCTAAGTGGCTTCTCAATTTATGGAAGTGTGACCATTTAATTTGGAATGCATTCATTCATTCTTGTTCGAATGTTAAGGCTATATGTTGCAATTTTGATCCTTTTGATCCAGCTTGAATATATATCTGTCAAGATGCTAACAGATGTCACCCTCTTCAGGATGGCTCCTGCAAAGGGTCAGAATCAGGATCCGCCGCCACCACCTCCACCTCCAGAGGCATGGCAAGGTGTGATGGCCGCTACCAACGCCAACACGCAGATGCTTATGCAACTCTTGCAAGAACGCACCCAAGCAAATCAAGGCCATGGCAACAATCAGAATCAGTTTGCTACACTCAACCAGTTCCTCGCAAATGAGCCAAAGACCTTCAGTAACTGTGTCGAGGCAACAGATGCTGATGATTGGCTAATGGATATCTTCAAACATTTCGAGTGCAGCAACGTCAGGCCTGAGGACTTTGTCAAGTTTGCCTCATTCCAACTCAAAGACCAAGCTGCAGAATGGTATCAGCAATACAAAGATTCTAGAGGAGGTCGTGTGATTACCTGGGATGATTTCCGCCAAGACTTCAAATCTCACCACATTCCTCAGAGTGTTGTTGAGAGCAAGCGTGAGGAGTTCCGCAATCTGAAGCAAGGCAGCTTGTATGTTTACCAATACAACATCCTGTTCCAAAGGCTCGCTCGTTTCGCCATGCAAGACGTCCCTGACGAGAAGAGCATGATTTATCAGTTCAGAGGTGGCCTCAGAGAAGATCTCCAACTAGCTCTCGTGTTTTTCGAGCCGAAGAAGTATGATGAGTTCTACAACATGGCACTGAAACAAGAGACTGATCAACTCAAGTGCGATGCTTCCAAGAAACGAGTAAGGGATGCAACTCCTTCTTCCTCAACTCAAATGGTAACTAAGCAGCAAAAGTATTGGTTGCGTCCTCCTCCGTTCCGCCAGCCTTATCAGGAGAAGAGCAAAGGTGGAAATGGATCTTCCCACCCACCCAACCCAGGCTTTCAGAACAAGACTCTGTCTCAAGCTCCAAGATCAAGTGCTCTGTATCACCGTCCGCTTTCAGAGGTCATGTGCAACAAGTGTCAGCAGAAGGGTCACTATGCCAACAAATGCTTCAATCAGAGGCGTCTCCCTCCTCCTCCTCCTGTGAGGTCTGCCAGCACCGCAGTGGTCAAGCATAACCCCAAGTCTGCAAAGGTCAACTTGATGAACACAGCTCAGGCAGAGGACTCGTCAGAAGTTATCATGGGTAACCTTCCTGTTAACAATATTCCTGCAAAAGTCCTTTTTGATACTGGTGCATCACATTGTTTCATTTCAAGACCATTTGCATCTAACATTGAGTTACCTTTCCAAGATTTGCCTAGACAGTTATCAGTTGTCTCTCCGGGTAAATTCATGAACGCAAGCTCTATGGTTCTTGATGTTACTATCACGTTGGGCGACTATAAATTTCTATCCTCTCTAGTGGTTCTTGGTAACTCGGATATTGATCTTATTCTCGGAATGGACTGGCTTTCTAAGCACAAGGCTCAGCTTGATTGTGCTGCCAGGCAGATTCAATTGACACATTCGTCTGAGGATATAATCGTCTTTGCCTCTCGTGATGATACCATCTGACTGTTTTTTCTCAATGAGAAGGTCAAGTTGGATGCCATCTCTCAGATTCCAGTCGTTTGCGAATATCAAGACGTCTTTCCCAAAGAGCTTCCAGGAATGCCTCCTCACCGGCCAGTTGAATTCATCATCGATCTTGAGCCTGGCACGGAACCTGTTTGCAAACGTCCTTACAAGCTTGGACCTGAAGAGTTGAAGGAGCTGAAGAAACAACTCGATATTCAAGAGCGTATGGGTCTCATCCGACCAAGTTCTTCTACATGGGGTTGTGGTGTTCTTTTCGTCAAGAAGAAGGATGGAACGGACCGACTTTGTGTCGACTACCGTCCATTGAACAAGAAGACCATAAAGAACAAGTACCCACTTCCCAACATCAATGAGCTTTTCGAACAACTCAAAGGTGCTCAAGTATTCTCCAAGCATGACCTCCGTATGGGCTATCATCAGATTCGCAGTCGTGAAGAAGATATCCCCAAGACAGCATTCAGAACAAGCTATGGTTCATATGAATACACTGTCATGTCTTTCGGCCTTGTCAATGCTCCTCCAACATTCTCTCGCATGATGAACTTCATCTTCAATGCCTACACAAGTGAGTTCGTCTTGGTCTATCTCGATGACATTTTGGTATTTTCCAAGAACAAAGAGGATCATGCCAAGCACTTGAGATTGGTGCTGGATAACCTCAGAGAACATCAGTTCTACGCGAAGTTTTCAAAGTGCGAGTTTTGGCTCGATGAGGTTCTCTACCTTGGGCATATCATCTCCGCCAAGGGCATAGCTGTTAATCCTAAGAAGGTGTCTGCAATTGTGAATTAGGAACCACCTCAGAATGTGAAGAAACTCCGCAGCTTCCTTGGGCTCGCAAGCTATTGTCGAAGGTTCATTGAGAACTTCTCTAAGATCGCGAACCCTCTTTCAAACCTTCTCCAGAAGCATGTGAAGTATGTCTGGTCACCTAAATGTGACATCGCGTTCAACACCCTCAAAGAGAAGTTAGTCACTGCTCCAGTTCTGACTCCTCCTGATGAATCCAAACCGTTCGAGGTTTTCTATTATGCTTCCCTTCAAGGTCTCGGTGTTGTGTCAATGCAAGAGAAGAAAGTTGTGGCCTATACCTCCCGCCAGTTGAAGCCCAACGAAAAGAACTACCCCACTCACGGCCTCGAGTTGGCGGCAGTTGTGCATGCTATTTTAACATGGAGACATCTCTTGTTGGGAAGGAAATTGGACATCTTCACTGATCATAAGAGTCTCAAGTACATCTTCACTCAGCCAAACCTCAACCTCAGGCAGACTCGTTGGGTCGAAATGATTCAAGAGTATAATCCGAGTATCGAATATACTCCAGGCAAGGCCAATGTCATTGCAGACGCATTGAGCAGGAAGGCTTACTGCAACAGTTTGATTCTCAAGCCCTACCAACCAGAGCTTTGTGAAGCTTTCCGCAAACTTAATCTCCAAGTTGTTCCTCAAGGATTCCTTGCTAACCTCCAAGTCTCTCCTACTTTGGAAGATCAGATTCGTGAGGCTCAACTTCTTGATGCAATGGTGAAGAAGGTGAAGATTGGGATTGCCAAGAGCCAACCAAAGTACAAGTGCTATCGTCTTGATGAGAAGGATACTCTATTCTTCAAGGATCGCATTGTGGTGCCTAAAGGTGACCTTTGTAAAGTCATTATGAACGAAGCTCACAATTCACTCCTCTCAATTCACCCTGGAAGTACAAAGATGTACCATGACCTCAAGCTGTCGTATTAGTGGACTCGAATGAAGTGTGAGATTGCTCAGTTCGTGAATGAATGTGATGTCCGCAGAAGAGTGAAAGCAGAACACCAACGGCCAGCTGGTCTCCTCCAACCTCTTGCCATTCCAGAATGGAAGTTTGACCATATTGAGATGGACTTCGTGACTGGATTTCCAAAGTCCAAGCGTGGCAATGATGTTATATCCGTTGTGATCGACAAACTCACTAAAGTGGCTCATTTTCTTCCTATCAAAGAGTCTATCACAGCAGCTCAGTTAGCAGAGCGATATACCTCCAGGATTGTCTCTCTGCACGGCATTCTGTAGTTGATATCTTCAGATCGTGGAAGCATCTTCACCTCTAAGTTCTGGGATTCCTTTCAGAAGGCCATGGGCACCAACATTCTCTTCAGCACAGCTTTTTCATCCTCAAACTAGTGGCCAAGTCGAGCGAGTCAATCAGATTCTTGAAGATATGCTCAGGGCATGTGTCATTTCTTTCGGCATGAAGTGGGAAGATTGTCTTCCTTATGCCGAGTTCTCCTACAACAACAGCTTCCAAGCGAGTTCGGGCAAGGCCCCTTTTGAGATTCTCTATGCAGAAAGTGTCGTACTCCTCTTAACTGGTTAGAGACTGGTGAACGTCAACTTCTTGGCAATGATTTGATCACAGAGGCTGAAGAAATGTGCAAAGTCATTCATGAAAATCTCAAAGCCGCGCAATCACGCCAGAAGAGTTACTATGATAGCAAGCATCGTGACTTGGCTTTCGAGATCAGAGACCATGTCTACCTCCGCGTCTCTCCAATGAAAGGTACTCGTCGCTTCGGTATCAAAGGGAAGCTTGCCCCTAGATACGTGGGTCCTTTCAAGATCATTGGCAAAAAGAGGCGATCTCGCCTATCAACTTCAGCTTCCGTCCAACTTTGCAAACATGCACGACGTGTTTCACGTGTCTCAGCTCCGCAAGTGTTTCAAGACTCCTGACTGCACCATCAACTTCGAAGAGATTGATCTCAAAGAAGACCTGTCTTATCATGAGCACCTCGTTGCTATTCTTGAAGAAACTGAGCGCAAGACTCGCAACAAGTCTACCAAATTCCTGAAAGTGAAGTGGTCACATCATTCCGACCGTGAAGCCACCTAGGAACGCGAGGACCACCTCCGTTCCGAATACCCGGAGTTTTTCCAGTCCTAGATCTCGGGAAGAGATCCTTTCATAGTGGTGGAGTGTTGTAATGCCCCATATGTAACCTGCCATATTTGTATTCCAACTCTTGCTATTTCCGGCACTAAGTTATGATATTTCCTCGTTGTCGGGTTTTGTCTCTGTGTGCTTTTTTCTTGTCATGCATCTCATATCATGTCATCATGTGCATCGCATTTGCATACGTGTTCGTCTCATGCATCCGAGCATTTTCCCTGTTGTCTGTTTTGCATTCCAGCGCTCCTATGTCTTCCGGTGTCCCCTTTTACCTCTTTTCGTGTGCGGGTGTTAAACGTTTTCGGATTGGACCGAGACTTGCCAAGCGGCCTTGGTTTACTACCAGTAGACCGCCTGTCAAGTTTCGTGCCATTTGGACTTCGTTCGATACTCCAACGGTTAACCGAGGAACCGTAAAGGCCTCATGTGTGTTGCAGCCCAACACCTCTCCAAACTGGCCCGAAACCCACCTAAACCCCCTCCATCATCTCGGTCGTTCGATCACGATCGCGTGGCCGCAAACCGTGCTCAATTTGGAGCATCCTAGCTCCCTCTACCTATAAAAAGGCATCTCCCCCCGAAAATACCGGATCATTTCAACCCTAAACCTAGTCTCCTTCCACCTCTCGGCGCCGGCGCGTCCGTTTCGGGCCGGACGTGTCCGACACGCGCCGCCGCCGCCACGTGGCGCCTCCCCATTCGCCCAGCCGCCTCCCTGCGACGTCGGCCCGCCAAGCCCAGGGCGGGCCCCCGAGGCCCATCGCCGCCCCAGCGCCTCCCCGCTTCGCCCCGCCGACCCGCTCCGCCGCGCTGCCCCTTCGCCGGGTCGTCGCCGAGCACCCCGCCTCCGCCTCGCTCAGTCGCCGTCTGGCGCCGCGCCTCCTCCGCCGTCCGCCGCCCGCCGCCTCGCCCCTGCTCGCCGCCGTCGTCTGCCGTGGCCAGGCAGGCCCCGAGGTTGCCGCCCCGCCGTCTCCCCGCCTCCCCGACGAGCTCTGGCGAGCTCTTCCTCAACTCCGGTGCCGACCCCGGCAAACCTCGATCTGTGCACTGCCCGATCCAGATCTGCCAGGAAACCCTAGGGTTGACTTCATTTTTCCCCAAGTCCTAGTATTTTTGAGCATACTTCATCGCATCATAACTTTGCATCCGTGGCTCTGTTTTGGGCGTGTAGCATATCAAATTGTTTGTCTCGACGAGCACCTCATTTTATTCCATTGCACCATGTTCATTTGAGTTCATCTTGATGCCTTAAATGCTGTTGAAAAAGTGCTATGCAATGTTAGTTTCAGATTCTTAGCAGAGTTTGGACATTTGTCATTTTTGCCATGTTTAATCTGTGCCTCCTATGAACTTGAGCCCTACATGTGTTTTGAAGTATGCCATGCCATCTTTACAGGGGTGTATGCCATGTATTTTTTTGATCTTTGTGGTGACTATCACAAGCATGCAAACTACCTCTCGTGATGTTGCTGATTTTAGGGACTTAGAAATCTTCCAAGTCTTTGCCCTGTTAATATTTTTATGCCATGTATTCATGTTGCTACAGAGTAATCCATGCCTCTTTTGAGCATGTTCAGTAATGATAATTTTGAGATATTGTTGTGCTCTATCCATCCATGTCTTTGTTTGGAATTATGGAGCCCCCTAGCATGACTCAATCTTGCTCTACTTTTGCTATCAAATGTTCCTCGCAGATTGTTTACATGTTATGCAATTTTGCCGAGGTTGTTGTAGTTGATCCTTGCACGCTATGAGGTTGTTCTTGCCATGGTTAGATTCTTGAACATGTCTTATTGCTGGGAGTATGCTTAGTTTGTCATGCAATGCCTTGTGTTGAGTGCATCGAGCTCGCAAACATGCCTCCATAATTCTGTTTATGCCATGTCCAGTTTTCTGCTAAGTCTGAATCTGTTAACGAAACTTGCTATGTTTACATGGGTGCCATCATATCTTCTGATCCTTTTTGGCTTATGTTCCAGTTTTCTGCTAAGTCTGAATCTGTTAATGAAAGATGCTATGTTCACATGGTTGCCATTGTATTTTCTGATCCGTTTTGGCTTATGGTCAGTAAGGGACTTTTGTTGTATGCTTTGTGTAGTTTCATGTCATCCCTTTCTTTGGCATGATATGTTCATATAGCATGTCGTTATCTTGCTCTAAACATTGCTTCCTGATGTTAAATCATGCCATGTTGTTATTTTCACTAAGTCTGTAACCTGATATCTTTTGCACTTTTGCCATGCTTGTTTGAACCTACTATTGATTGAATTAGCCGTAGCTCGGTGTTCGTCTTTTGTCAAGCATCTTGAGTGGATCACTGACATGTGCTTCTTTGTTATCTTAGAGTGCAGTAGCTTGTTGTTCTTGATGCATTTAGATGGCCTCATGCTGTTAATCGCATATCGGTGCCATATTTGTTTTGCTTGTCATTTGCAAACCGTGCATTCGATTCCGGTGATCTTTATATCAATTTCGACCGAGATCAACTCATCTTTCCAGCGGCACTCTTGGTTTTCCAAGTTGGGGCTTGGTTCAATCTTTCCTTTCTGAAACATGCATATGCATTGCATATCACATCCCGCATATCATGCCATGTTTTGCATCATGTTGCTTGCGCATTGCACCGTGGTTGATCGTGGTTCCCTTTGCTTGTGTTCTTGCTTTGGGTAGAGCCGGGAGATGAGTACGTGAATGAGGAACCCGTTGAGTACGCTTACAAGGATCAAGCTTACGTCAACTCGGTGAACTTTGCAGGCAAGATGACCATACCCTCGAAATCACTTCTATCTTTGCTTGCTAGTTTCTCGCTATATTGCTATGCCTATGCTGCAATACCTACCACATGCTTTATCATGCCTCCCATATTGCCATGTCAAACCTTTAAACCACCTTGTCCTAGCAAACCGTTGTTTGGCTACGTTACCGCTTTGCTCAGCCCCTCTTATAGCGTTGCTAGTTGCAGGTGAAGATTGGAGTTTGTTCCTTGTTGGAACATGTTTATTGTTGGGATATCATTATTATATCTTTTCTACTTTAATGCATCTATATACTTGGTAAAGGGTGGAAGGCTCGGCCTTATGTCTGGTGTTTTGTTCCACTCTTGCCGCCCTAGTTTCCGTCATACCAGTGTTATGTTCCTTGATTTTGCGTTCCTTACATGGTTAGGTTATAATGGGAACCCCTTGATAGTTTGCCATGAATAAAACTCCTCCAGCAAGGCCCAACCTTGGTTTTACCATTTGCCACCTAGCCTTTTCCCTTGGGTTTCGCGGACTCAAGGGTCATATTTATTTTAAACCCCCCCGGGCCAGTGCTTCTCTAAGTGTTGGTCCAACCTAAGCGATGTCCGGCGCCCCCTGGGCAACCAGGGTCTATGCCAACCCGACGTCTGGCTCATCCGATGTGCCCTGAGAACGAGATATGTGCAGCTCCAATCGGGATTTGTCGGCACATTCGGGTGGCTTTGCTAGTTTAGTTTTACCATTGTCGAGATGTCTTGTAACCGGGATTCCGAGTCTGATCGGGCCGTCCTGGGAGAAGGAATATCCTTCATTGACCGTGAGAGCTTGTGATGGGCTAAGTTGGGACACCCCTGCAGGGATTTGAACTTTCGAAAGCCGTGCCCGCGGTTATGGGCAGATGGGAATTTGTTAATGCCCGGTTGTAGATAACCTGAAACTTAACTTAATTAAATGAATCAACAGGGTATGTGGCCGTGATGGTCTCTTTTCGGCAGAGTCCGGGAAGAGAACACGGTCTCGTGTTATGCTTGAACATAGGTTGTTCTAGGATCACTTCTTGATCATACATTCTCGAACGTGCTTTGCCTTCTCTTCTCTCTCTCAGTTGTGTATGTTAGCCACCATATATGCTAGTGCTTGCTGCAGCTCCACCTCATACCTTTTACCTACCTATAAGCTTAAATAGTCTTGATCACGAGCGTGTGAGATTGCTGAGTCCCCGTGACTCACAGATTACTTCCAAAACCAGATGCAGGGACCGATGATACCATTCCAGAAGATGCGACTGAGCTCAAGTGGGAGTTCGATGAGGACTCACGACGTTACTACGTTTCCTTTCCAGACGATCAATAGTGGAGCCCAGTTGGGGCGATTGGGGACATTATGCATTTGGGGTTGTCTTTATTTCGGTTCCATAGTCGGACCTTGTTTGTATCTGGATGATTGTAATGATATATTTATGCTATTGTGTGACGTGGCGATTGTAAGCCAACTATGTACCTCTTTCCTTATTCAGTACATGGGATGTGTAAAGATTACCCCTCTTGCGACATTGCCTTCAATGCGGTTATGCCTCTAAGTCATGCTCCAACACATGGGAGATATAGCCGCATCGAGGGTGTTAGAATAAAGATTCTACAATCTCATCGTGGACGTGAGTACATGAGCCGAGTTGATAATCATCTAAAAAGCTGAGGTATAGTACCTCAGCTCATACCTCCGGGTACACCACATAGAAATGGTGTGTCGGAATGGAGGAATCGTACCTTGTTAGACATGGTTCGATCTATGATGAGAAAATCGGACTTACCCTTATCATTTTGGGGATATGCTCTGGAAACTGCTGCTTTTACACTCAACCGAGTACCATCTAAATCCGTAGACAAGACACCACATGAGATGTGGACTGGGAAAAGTACCAAGTTGTCTTTTCTAAAGATTTGGGGTTGTGAAGCATTTGTCAAGCGACTTATGTCGAACAAGCTAACACCCAAGTTGGATAAATGCATATTCCTGGGATATCCGAGGGAAACCTTCGGATATAGCTTCTATAGCCGTGAAGAGAACAAAGTGTTTGTTCCTCGGAATCGGGTCTTCCTTGAGAAAGAGTTTCTCGAGAGGGAAGCCGTGGGAGGCAGGTGCAGCTCGAAGAAATTCGAGAACCACTTGTGGAAAACTCGGCTGATGATGTGATCATACCGGCGTCTGTCAGGGAACCCTAGCTGGAAGCGGCACCAAAACCACGGAGGTTGGAAAATTTGTGCAGAGTGCGCAATGTGTTATTGCTGGAAAGCGATGAGCCACGTACATATGCGGAAGCAATGGTGAGACCAGATTCTGAGGCATGGATGGAGGCCATGAGATCGAAGTTAAAGTCCATGGATGATAATCAAGTTTGGGACTTGGTTGACCCACCGCCTGGTGTCACTGCCATTGGTTGTGAATGGGTCTTTAAGAAGAAAACTGATGTGGATGGAAATGTTCACATCCACAAAGCTCGGCTTATCACTAAAGGATATGGACAGGTTCAAGGAATTGACTACGACGAGACTACTCATCGGTAGCGATGTTGTAGTCGATAAGGATCATACTAGCTATAGCTACATATTTCGATTACGAGATATGGAAAATGGATATCAAAATGGCTTTCCTTAATGGAAATTTAACCAAGGACGTGTATATGATACAGCCCAAGGGTTTTGTCGACCCGACTAGCACTAGTAAGGTATGCAAGCTCAAGAGATCCATGTATGGTTTGAGGCAAGCATCTTGGAGCTGGAATATTCGTTTTGATGAGGTCGTCACTGGTCTCAATTTGATCACAAGCGAAGAGGACGCTTGTTTATACAAGCAGTTGAGTAGGAGCTCGATAGTGTTTTTGATCTTGTATGTGGATGACATATTGCTGATCAGAAACGATGTTTCGATGCTGAACTCAGTCAAGGAATCATTGAATGGCAAGTTCTCAATGAAGGACCTTGGCGAGGCAGTGTATATTTTAGGCATTAAGATTTATAGAGATAGATCGAGGAGGCTGCTCGGCTTGAGCCGGAGCATGTACATAGATAAGTGTTGAAGCAGTTCAACATGAGTGAGGCCAAGAGAGGGTTCTTGCCTGTCTCACATGGTATAAGGCTAAGCGAGACTCATAGTCCTTCAACATCTGATGAGCAAAGCAGGATGAGTTAGATTTCATATGCATGGGCAGTTGGATCCATCATGAATGCCATGATATGTACATGGCCTGACGTTGCTTTTCTAATCAGCCTAACAAGTAGATACAAGGACAACTCAGGTGAGAGTCACTGGCGGCGGTAAATACTATTTTGAAGTACCTAAAAAGGACTAAAGATATGTTCCTAGTTTATGGAGGTGAGGAAGAGCTCGTCGTAAGGGGTTACGCCGATGCTAGTTTCCAAACTAGTCGAGATGATTGTTGATCATAGTCTGGATTCGTGCATGTCATGAACAGAGGAGCAGTGAGCTGGACAAGTTCCAAGCAAGATACGGTGGCCGATTCTACCATAGAAGCTGCAAAGGAAGGCGTTTGGATCCGGAACATTCTGGAAGATCTTGGTATTTTCCGAGCCTCGGTAAAATCATTGGACCTTTATTGTGATAATTTTGGTGCCATTGCACAAGCCAAGGAACGAGGAATCACCACAAGTCCGGACACATAGATCGGAAATATCACCTGATACAAAAGATCGTAAAGAGTGGTGATATAGAGTTATGCAAAATTCACACAGATGCAAATGTTGCAGATCCGCTAACTAAGCCGCTTCCACAACCCAAGCATGAGGGACATGTTAGAGCTATGGGCATACGATGTCTATTTGATTGACTCTAGTGCAAGTGGGAGACTGTTGGAAATATGCCCTAGAGGCAATCATGTATGATGATATTTCCTATGTGTTTGTGAATAAAGATAGTCCTTAGACATTATCAATGATGTGTATTGATAACCCACAAGTATAAGAGATCGCAACAGTTTTCGAGGGTAGAGTATTCAACCCAAATTTATAGATTCGACACAAGGGGAGCCAAAGAATATTTGAAGGTATTAGCAGTTCAGTTGTCAATTCAACCACACCTGGAGATTAATTATCTGCAACAATATGATCAGTAGCAAAGTAGTTTGATAGTTTTGATAGTAGTGACAGTAGCAACGGTAACAGTAACAGTGATAGCAGTAGTTTCTAACAAGTGTAATAGTGATGATAGTAGTAGTAACTTAGCAAGATCAATAAGGATAAATTCGTAGGCATTGGATCGGTGACTTGTTGGATGATATTCATCATGAGACAGTTATAACCTAGGGCGATACGGCACTAGCTCCAGTTCATCGATATAATGTAGGCATGTATTCCGTAAATAGTCATACATGCTTTACTAAAAGAACTTGCATGACATCTTTTGTCCTACCCTCCCGTGGCAGTGGGGTCCATATTGGAAACTAAGGGATATTAAGGCCTCCTTTTAATAGAGAACCAGAACAAAGCATTAACACATAGTGAATACATGAACTCCTCAAACTATGGTCATCACCGGGAGTGGGCCCGGTTGTTGTCACTCCGGGGTTGCCGGATCATAACTGTAGTAGGTGACTATAACTTGCATGATCGGATCTAAAACATGAATATAATGATGAATTCATAAACGGTTCAGATCTGAAATCATGGCACCCGGGCCCAAAGTGACAAGCATTAAGCATGGCAAAGTCATAGCAACATCAATCAAAGAACATAGTGGATACTAGGGATTAGGCCCTAACAAAAATAACTCGATTACATGATGAATCTCATCCAACTCCTCACCGACGAGCGAGCCTATGAAGGAATTACTCACTCCCGGTGGGGAACATCATGGAATTGGTGATGGGGATTGGTTGGTGATGACGAAGAATGAAGATCTCCCTCTCTGGAGCCCCAAATGGACTCCAGATCTGCCCTCCCAAGGAAGAACAAGGCCTTGCGGCGACTCCGTCTCGTGGATCGCGATAATTCTTTCTCCCTGATTTTTTTTGGAATAATGTGAATTTATAGTATCAGGGGGGTCATCAGCGGGGCCACCAGGTGGGTACAACCCACCTGTGTGCGCCAGGAGAGGGGCGCGCCCTGGTGGGTTGTGCCCACCCAGGGGCCCTCTCCGGTGGGTCTTGGCTCCAGAAACTCTTATTATTTGTATAAAAAATCCTCAACAAGTTTCGTACCATTCCGAGAACTTTTATTTCTACACAAAAACAACATGATGGTAGTTCTGCTGAAAACAGCGTCAGTCCGGGGTTTGTTTCATTCAAATTAGAGTCCAAAACAAGAGGAAAAGCGTGAGAAAAAGTAGATACGTTGGAGACGTATCAACTCCCCCAAGCTTAAACCTTTTCTTGTCCTCAAGCAATTCAATTGATAAACTGAAAGTGAGATAGAAATACTTTTACGAACTCTTTTGCTCTTGTTTGCATAAATAAGCTTGAATAGCACCCAGGTTTTTAGCCAACATTATAACTAACCATGTCAACAATAACTCTTAAAGATTATAATGACTCATATCGATGACATAATCAACTAGCGAGCAATAATAAGATATCTCAAACAGCAACACGTTGTCAAAACAACCATGATATAATATGACAATAATGGTATCTCGCTAGCCCTTTCTGAGACCGCAAAACATAAATGCAGAGCACCACCGAAGTTCAGGCAATGACTAAACATTGTAATTCATGGTAGAAAAGATCCAGTCATGATGCACCCAACATTAGCTATACACAATGCATAAATTATGACCGCTATGCTCTACTCAGTTTCTCGCGCTTGTTTATAGAAGGTGATGACACAACAAAAAGTAAATAGAAAGTCCCTTCGTAGAGGGAAGAAGTGATTTGCAGAGGTGACAGAGCTCCGTTTTAAAAACAGAGATAAATGATATTTTGATACATGCACCCTTCTTATTCACTTCACGACCATCAGTTATCAACATCTTCCATGCTAAGCACGCTAGTGGCGGTCCCCAAGAAGAAAGTAGAGGTTTTGACTCCATTGGGAGTTTTTGATTGATTATGTAAGAGATGAACTCTTTTTGTATTTTGAAGTTTGGGACTAGGCATCCCTATTACCGCCCATTTCCTCATGCGATAGCGAGTGAATAAACACTCGACCTGAGGATAACATGCTTAGCACGGAGGATATCGACCACCTCCTGTCGTTCCATGAACGATCCAGACACACAAAACGGATACATTTTGTAGAAGTTTTTAGAGGTGGCACATGCAAATTTACTTAGGACAGTAGGGTATGGTGGACTCATCTGGAATAACTTTGGGTTCAAGGTTTTTGATGTACAAGCAGAATCCCCACTTAGTACAGGCGAAGGCTAGCAATTTAAGATTGGGAAGCGGCCAGCTAGAGAGCAACAACGATCATAACCAGGCATTATGCATAAGTAACATTGGACACTAGCATGAGTAGGATATGAACACCATGAACATAAACATTATAGAGGCTATGTTCGTTTTGATTCAACTACATGCATGAACATGTACCAAGTCAAGCCAATCGAACATTCAGAGGAGGATACCATATCATCATACTACATCACAATCATTTTAACGCTATGTGGATATCCAAGATAAATATTATCCACTCCCAGCTACTTATGCATGGCATGAGAAACTATAATCTCTAATTGTCATTGCAAACATGTTTAATCATAACGAGCTAAATCATGGGCACTATGTTAAACATATTTACACAGACAAGACAAGTTGAGTTCATACCAGTTTCTCATCATCATTATTGTCTTTCACTTGCATGACCGCATGATATGAAAATAATAATAGTGCAAGAGTGCCATGGACTAAGCTGGAATCTGCAAAACATTTTATTCAACAGGAGAAGACCAGGTAAAATGGGCTCTTATTAGTTCAACAGTTATTCATATGAGAGCCACTCAACATTTTCATCGTGGTCTTCTCCTCGGTACAACTCGAATAAAAGAAAAGAAATTCAAAGAAACACACTGAAATATTTTTGGAGTTTTTGGTTTTCTTAAGCAAGCAAATAAAAAGCAAAATCGAGAAAAACTATTTACACGGGAAAGCTCCCAACAAGCAAAAGAAGAATAAGGAAATCTTTTTGGATTTTCTTTTTAGTACTACTACTAAGCATGCATAGAAAGTAAATTAACTACAACTAATTTTTTTGGTTTTTCTAAAGTTTTTGAAACACACAAGAAGAAAGCAAGAAAATAAATCTAAGCATGGATGATACAATGAAAAAGTGTGAACACCGACAAATGGAATGATATGTGAACATGAATATAATGTTAGTGAGAAACACGTACTCCCCCAAGCTTAGGCTTTTGGCCTAAGTTGGTAGTAAATCAGTAGCTTGGAGGGTAGTATGGATCCTGAGGACCGGGCCCACTCATCCCACTGCACAGGAGCGGGCATCCACTGATCCCACTATGGAGGTGCCTGTGCAGCCTCTGCAGCAGCATGAGCGTTCCAGTAGGCGAGGATGTCTGCAGGCATAATCCGGTATCCGCCCCTGGCAACAGAATAAAACAAAGCAGGTGTAGGCAAGGGGATAACATCACGAGTGTCAACATTATAGACCAAGTTATAAGGAATGGCAATATCAGGACGATCATGTGCAAGAAAGTGATGGTGATCCATGGTTGCATTGTCTAGGTAAACTTTGGTCAAAGGGAAATCATGAGGGCGTATCTCAACTTTGAAGTGAGCCTCCAAACGAGTAGCAAAATCCCACCATGTATTTTACCCTGGGATTTATTAAGGTGCAGGCGACGAGCCACGATAGCTCCCAAGCTATACGTGTTGTCGCCCTCAATTGCACAACGTAAAACAGCAAGGTCTAGTGAACTAAGTGCACCCACCTTCTCCCTGGCAAGCAAGCATTTGGTAATGAAATATGCAAAGTAACGGACAGTAGGGAAATGTAAACCACCGGTAGTGATGGATGACACTCTCCTCTCATCACCCATTGTCAAAGTGCGACAATAATCCTCAAACTCAGTCGGCCTAGGCTCGGTCAAGCTCCCGTCAGAAGGGATCAAGCATATGTCACAAAACTCCGTAAATGGTATGTGATGATTTTCAGCATATAAATCAAAGCTTACTTCAGGAGGATTGTTTCTAGGAAAGAAAGTAAAGCTTTGAACAAACATATTTGTGAGGATTTGGTGCTGGTCACACTCATATGCGATGAAGTCGGTGAGACCGGCATTGGCAATGAATTGCAAGAACTCCTCATGAATTCCAGCTTCTTGCAGGAACGGGATGTGCGGCCATTCGCATGGTCGTATCTCTGCCAACCTCCGAGGGTGGAGATCATTGTCAGAAGACTCCCCAATAACACCCTTGGAGTTCTTCCTTGAGCCATATTTCCTGAAGATATTCATGTCCGCGTACAATTTTTCCTATGAACAAAAATCTGAATTTTTAGTTCACCAAATTTTTCCAACAAAACTTCACAAAACTAATAGCAACTACTCATAGGGATACATAGAGGCCATAGCAAGCATTCAAACTACTTAGAACACTAAGAATTTAACATGCAAGCACATCTATAGTAGCACCAAGAGTAGCTAATTATTCGAAGTATAAACCACTAAAACAAAAACTAATTGGACAAATGGTGGAGTCACATACCAAGCAACGATCTCCCGAAACAGTTTTGGAAATGGAGATTCGAGCAAAGAGATCGAAATTGGCAGCAAAATGAGCAAGAACACTAGAGAGAGAGCAAGAGTGATTTTTTCTAGAGGTAGGTGACAATGCGGGCTAAAGAGATAAGTGAAGGGGCCCACGTGGGGACCACAACCCCCTAGGGCATGCTAGGGGGTGCTGGCACGCCCAAGTGGGTTGTGCCCACCTGGTGCACCCCCCCTCTTGGTTATTTTTGCACCAAAAATTCTTAAATATTTAGGAAAAAATCATATAAAATTTTTGGGGCATTCTGAAGACTTTTATTTTTGGGTCATTTTTTATTGCATGGGAAATTCAGAAAATAGACAGAACATGGCATTTTATTATATTTAACTAATAAAAACAGAGAATAAAAAGTAGGGACAGAAAGTAGTGCTTACTAAATTCATCAACTTCATACCGTTCAAAAATGATTTGTTAATAAGGTTGATCAAGTCTTATTAACAACCACTTTCGATTAGTTTGAAACCAAAGAACTTTCATAAATCACTAAGTTACCTCAATGGGGATATGCATTTCCCCAACAATAAGCATTTCATATTTATTTTTGATAGTAGGTAGAGGTATTTGAAAACTTCCAATAGTGATTGTCGCAGATTTTTCAATAACATTAATACCATTCACTTGGAATTGTTTCTCCGGAAAGTGCACCGTATGCTCATTACCATTGATATGAAAAGTGACCTTGCTTTTATTGCAATCATTAACTACCCCTGGAGTATTCAAGAAGGGTCTACCAAGGATAATCGACATGTTGTCATCCTTGGGCATCTCAAGTATAACAAAGTCAGTCAAAATAGTAACATTAGCAACAACAAGGGGCTCATCCTCACAAATACCGATAGGTATGGCAGTTGATTTATCAGCTATTTGCAAAGATATTTCAGTAGGTGTGAGTTTATTCAAGTCAAGTCTTTTATACAAAGAGAAAGGCATAACACTAACACCAGCTCTAAATCACACAAAGCAGTTTTCACATAATTCTTTTTGATAGAGCAAGGTATAGTTGGTATACCCGGATCTCCAAATTTTTTAGGTACTCCATCTTTAAAAGTATAATTAGCAAGCATAGTGGAGATTTTAGCTTCCAGTATTTTTCTCTTATTTTTGATGATGTCTTTTATATACTTTGCATAAGGAGGCATTTTCAGGATATCAGTCAAGCGAGTACGCAAAAAAGACTGGCCTCGGCATTTCAGCAAAGCATTCAAATTCTTCATCATCATTCTTTTTAGTTGACTTGGGTGGAAAAGGCATAGGTTTTTGAACCAAAGGTTCTCTTTCTTTATAGTGTTTTCTAGCAGCAAAGTCTCTTTTGTCATATCTTTTATTTTTAGGTTGTGGGTTATCAAGATCAACAGGTGGTTCTATCTCAACATCATTATCTGGATCTTTTTCATTGGTTGGTTGAGAGTCTTCATGAACCTCATCATTATCTTTTTCATTGTCATTAGATGAGTGCTCATTACCATATTGAGTTTCAGCATCAGAGATAGAAATTTCATTTTCATTATCAGGAGGTTTTTCTATTTCAGGTTCACTAGAAGTGTGCAGAGCCCTATCATATTTCCTTTTATTTTTCTTTCTAGAAGGACTAGGTGCACTAGTGTTAGCTCTTTGTGAATCTTGTTCAATTCTTCTAGGGTTACCCTCAGGATAAAGTTGTTCCTGAGTCATTTTACCTCCTCTAGTTGCAACTCTAACATCAAAGTCATGCATATTATGATTCATTTCATCAAGCAATTCCCTTTGGGATTTAACAACTTGTTCTAATTGAGTTTGAACAATAGAAGCATTTTTCCAACACTTCTAACATCATTTTATATTCTAAATAACAAGTCACTCAAGCGAGCAATCATATCAGAATTATATTTGAATTGTTTCATAACATTTGCATTGAAGTGATCTTGTTTCCTAATGTAGTTTTGAAACTCCTAAAGGCATTTACTAGGATGCATATTGTGAGGATTATCATTATCATTGAACTTCATAAGAGAATTTACCTCTACCAACTTAGGCATTGGTGGTGTATTAAGACCATGTATTTCTTCAATAGGAGGTAAATTTTTAACATCCTCAGCTTTAATACCTTTTTCCTTCATAGATTTCTTTGCCTCTTGCATATCTTTAGGACTGAGATATAATATACCCCTCTTCTTCGGAGTGGGTTTAGGCGGTGGTTCGGGAATAGTTCAATCATCATAATTTTTCAATATGTTATTCAATAATTCTTCAGCTTGAGCAATAGTTCGTTCCCTGAAAACACAACCAGCACAACTATCTAGGAAGTCCCTAGAAGCATCGGTTAGTCCATTATAGAACATATCAAGTATTTCATTTTTCTTAAGAGGATGATTAGGCAAAGCCTCCCCCAAGCTTGTGGGAGACTCTCTTCTTTAGTTTGCACAAAGTTAAATATTTCCTGTAAGGAAGCTTGTTCCATATGAGCAGGAAAATATTTTTTAGAGAAGTAATAAGCCATATCCTGGGGACTACGCACATAACCAGGAGCAAGAGTATTGTACCAAGCTTTAGCATCACCCTTTAATGAGAAAGGAAATAATTTGAGAATAAAGTAATAACAAGTTTTCTCATCATGTGTAAAAAGGTTTCTATGTCATTCAACTTAGTGAGATGTGCCACAACAGTTTTAGTTTCATAACAGTGGAAAGGATCAGATTCAACCAGAGTAATTAACTCTGGGTTGACAAAGAATTCATAATCCTTATCATCAATACAGATAGGTGAAGTAGCAAACTTAGGATCACATTTCATTCTAGCATTCAGAGATTTTTCTTTATACTTGTGTAGTAATTTCTCTAGATCATCTCTATCATTGCAAGCAAGAATATCTCTATTTTCTTCTTCACTCATAACATAACCTTCCGGTATCTTAGGCAATTCATATCTAGGAAGGCTAGTTCTAGCAGGTGTTTCAGGAGTTTCAGTTTCAAGCTCATCATCAGATTCAACAACATCATGTTGTATAACTCTAGCAATTTGTCTATCAAGAAATTCACCAAGTGGTACATCATCATTATCAAGAAAGGTACCAGCATCATTCATAGTAGAAGTAGCATCATCAATAACTTGCAACATATCAGAATTAATAGCATGTGGTGGTGTTGCAAGTTTACTCATAACAGAAGGTGAATCTAAAGCAGAACTGGATGGCAGTTCCTTACCTCCCCTTGTCTTAGAGGGATAAATCTTAGTCTTTGGATCCTTCAGATTCTTCATAGTGATAATATGATAATAATCCCAAGTGCCTCAACAAACATAGCTATGCTCCCTGGCAACGGCGCCCGAAAAAGGTCTTCATAACCCACAAGTATAGGGGATCGCAACGGTTTTCAAGGGTAGAGTATTCAACCCAAATTTATAGATTTTGCACAAGGGAGCCAAAGAATATTTGAAGGTATTAGCAGCTGAGTTGTCAATTCAACCACACCTGGAGATTAATTATCTGCAACAATATGATCAGTAGCAAAGTAGTTTGATAGTTTTGATAGTAGTGACAGTAGCAACGGTAACAGTAACAGTGATAGCAGTAGTTTGTAACAAGTGTAATAGTGATGATAGTAGTAGTAACTTAGCAAGATCAATAAGGATGAATTGGTAGGCATTGGATCGGTGACTTGTTGGATGATCTTCATCATGAGACAGTTATAACCTAGGGCAATACGGCTCTAGCTCCAGTTCACCAATATAATGTAGGCATGTATTCCGTAAATAGTCATACGTGCTTTATTAAAAGAACTTGCATGACATCTTTTGTCCTACCCTCCCGTGGCAGCAGGGTCCATATTGGAAACTAAGGGATATTAAGGCCTCCTTTTAATAGAGAACTGTAACAAAGCATTAACACATAGTGAATACATGAACTCCTCAAACTACGGTCATCACCGGGAGTGGGCCCAGTTGTAGTCACTCCGGGGTTGCCGGATCATAACCGTAGTAGGTGACTATAACTTGCAAGATCGTTTCTAAAACATGGATATAATGATCAATTCATAAAAAGTTCAGATCTGAAATCATGGCACCCGGGCCCAAAGTGACAAGCATTAAGCATGGCAAAGTCATAGCAACATCAATCTAAGAACGTAGTGGATACTACAGATCGGGCCCTAACAAAACTAACTCGATGACATGATGAATCTCATCTAACTCCTCACCGACCAATGAGCCTACGAAGGAATTACTCACTCCCGATGAGGAGCATCATGCAATTGGCGATGGAGATCGGTTGGTGATGACAAAGAACGATGATCCCCCTCTCTGGAGCCCCAAACGGACTCCAGATCTGCCCTCCCGAGGAAGAACAAGGCTCGATGGCGGCTCTGTCTCGTGGATCATGATAATTCTTTCTCCCTGATTTTTTTCTGGAATAATGTGAATTTATAGTATCAGGGGGTCATCAGCGGGGCCACCAGGTGGGTACAACCCACCTGGGCGTGCCAGGAGAGGGGCATGCCCTGGTGGGTTGTGCCCACCCAGGGCCCCTCTCTAGTGGGTCTTCGCTCCAGAAATTCTTATTATTGGTATAAAAAATCCTCAAAAAGTTTCGTTCCATTCCAAGAACTTTTATTTCTGCACAAAAACAACACCATGGTAGTTCTGCTGAAAACAGCGTCAGTCCGGGGTTAGTTTCATTCAAATCATGCAAATTAGAGTCCAAAGCAAGAGGAAAAGTGTGAGAAAAAGTAGATACATTGGATATGTATCATGTATCAGCAAGTACGTGACTTGTTTGCGGGACTATGCATTGAATGATGACTGTCCTAAAAGGTCCCTAGTCGAAAGGGCTATGTGGATGCGCAGCCAACTAGACTACCATATGACACGGTGGATGGCTCGGTCTCACTGCCATGGTGCATTGGATGCTAACCGGATAATATGGACTCGGAATGATTTGGTCGAATTCGACATAGTCGGTTCCGAGTCGAGATAAGGTCCGAGTCGGATAGGCCCAACTATGAGACGTAGTGATATGTCATATGTGAGTCTCTAGTACAACATACGTTCTATGTCCTAAGACCTAAGCTAACGCATGTACTCGGGATGGCGACAAACCTGCTTTGGGCCGACCAAATGCTACTTCATGACTGGGTCGTTCAAAGGTAGGTTTCAGGCCTGTCCAGACCCATGCTATGAGACATGGTCGAGCAAGATGGGATTTCTCCCTCCGATCATGAGAGATATAATCTGGCCCCGCGTGTGATCTGACCAAGATAAGCATGGCCATGCGACAAGGATTATTAGATAATACGGTTTGTGATCGGCATCACTGGAACGAGAAAGAGGTCGGGCTAGCACAAGGATGACAGACTCACCTTGAGCCCAACAACATATATCATGTGGCAAAGGGAACAGAAATGTGACATGTTGTACAGGTTCGCCTAACCAGCTTCATCGGACACTTGGAGTTGGCACGCTTTGCTAGAGGCTGCTACCGACTAGCCGAGCCGGATGTGATCTAACTCACAACCAAGTGAATGAGAACCAAAGGGGTCGCGTGCTTAAGGGAAGGAACCACTGAGGCCCGATCCGACCCCACGAGTTAGATGTGATCCTACTCGGACTCGGATCTAGGCCTAATAGACTTTGGGCTTTAGGATCCGTGTAAGGCCCAAGTGTTGAGCCCACGGTGGATGCTCATATATAGCGGGGGTGCAGCACACTCATTAGGTTGATCACTTCGGCGCTGTCACTAGGGCTTTGCATGTGTTGCAACTAGGCACCTCCAGTCACCGCCGACTGTGTGATCGGACCTAGCAACTCGCAGCATGATGTTCCTCCTACACGCCCGGATACCATTAGAGGCAGTGCACTTGCTCCACTCCAGCGAACATGTACATGGGATCCGACGACCGGCTGTTCAAGGGAGATCGGACGAGGAGCAGACGATCCACGCGTACGCGTTTCCCCTACTCTTCTTCCGTTGCACGGCACTGCGCGTCTGGTGGTAACGATCTATGATCCATCTCCCGTAGCATGATCTTGGTTGTTCTGCGTGTAGGAAAATTTTAATTTGTAGTCGACGCACCTTACCATAGGTCCCAACAGTAACCACCAGATTCGGGTTCGTGAAGAGGATATCCCAAAGACCGCATTCGTTACTCGATATGGTTCATACGAGTACACCGTCATGTCTTTCGGGTTAACCAATGCTCCGGCAACATTCCCTTGTTTGATGAACTATATCTTCTCGATGATATCCTTGTGTATTCCAAGAATAAAGAAGAACATGATGAATATCTTCGTCTTGTACTGGAAAAGCTTTGAGAGCATTAGCTATATGCTGAATACTCCTAGTGTGAATTCTGTTAGCCCGAAGTGACCTACCTTGGTCATGTGATCTCCAAGGATGGTATTGCTGTCAACCCAGAATGAGTTCAGGCCATTCTTGACTGGACTCCCTCGAAGAATGTCAAACAAGTCAGAAGTTTTCTTGGACTCACCGGCTATTGCCGCCATTTTATCGAGAACTTCTCCAAGATTTACAAGCCTTTGACTAATCTGCTTCACAAGGGCGTTAAGTTTGAGTGGATGGAAAAATGTCAGGAATGTTTCCAGGCACTCAAGGACAAGCTGACATCTGCCCCAGTGCTTGATCCTCTAGATTCTCGCAAAGAATTCGTCATTTATTGCGACGCTTCCTGTCAAGGATTAGGTTGTGTCCTAATGCAAGAATGCAAGGTGATTGCTTATGCCTCTCGACAATTGCGTCCTCATGAACAGAACTACCCAGTTCATTACCTCAAACTTTCTATAGTTATTTATGCACTAAAGTTGTGGCGACATTACCTTCTTGGTAACCATTACGAGATCTTCACCGATCATCAAAGTCTGAAGTATATGTTTACTCAGCCAGATCTGAATCTTCGTCAGCAACGATGGATGGAAGCAATTATAGACTGTGACTGCGGTATTTCTTATACCCCTAGCAAGGCTAATGTCATGGTCGATGCCTTGATTTGCAAATCTTATTGCAATAACCACATGGTTCAGAAAGCTCAACCCCTCCTTCATGAAGAACTTCACAAGTTGAACCTTCACATTGTTCCATAGGGTTCCCTTAATAACCTTGTCATGGAACCAACTCTCCAGAGAGCTATCAAGTCCGCTCAAGAGAAAGACCCTAAAATTATTCAGATTAAGAGTGATCTTGCCTCTGAAAAGGCCAAAGACTTCTCACTGGATGAAGATGGAGCTTTGTACTTCGGATATCGCCTTATGGTACCCCAACTCGACCTTATGATAGAGAAAGTTATGAAATTAGCACATGACACACCTCCATCTATTCATCCGGGAAGTACCAAGATGTATCTAGACATTTGTCAGAAATACTGGTGGTCTAAGATGAAGCAAGACATTGCTCTATATATTGGAGAATGTGGAGTTTGTCGTCGCGTCAAAGCAAAACATCAGAAACCTACTGGATTTCTGCAACCGCTTCCTATTATTGAATGGAAATGGGATAAGGTTCAACTGGATTTCATCACGGGTCTCCCCAAATCACATAAGGGTCACGTTGCTACCTTTGTCGTCATTGACCAATTCTCCAAAGTTGCACACTTTCTGCAAGTCAAGGATACAATCACTGCTAGTCAGTTAGCGAACTTGTATATCCCCGGAATTGTGACACTCCATGGCATTCCAAAGGAGATCAGTTTAGACTGTGGCAGCATTTTCACCTTGGAGTTTTGGGTAAGTTTCCAAGAAGCTATGGGAACTCATATAACCTGGAGCACTGCTTATCACCCCTAGTCCCAAGGTCAAGCTGAGCGAGTCAACCAAGTTCTTGAAGATATGTTGCGTGTTTGTGTCATGTCATTTGGCAAGAAGTGGGAAGAATCTCTCCCATATGCTAAATTGTCGTACAACAATAGCTATCAAGCTAGCTTCAAGATGGCGCCCTTCGAGATACTGTATGGACGTAAGTGTCAAAACCCTCTGAATTGGTCAAAAACTGGGGAACAGTCCCTCATCAGTCCGAATATTATCCAATAAGTTGAAGAGCAAGTTCGTATTATCCGAGAAAATACCAAGGCAGCCCAGTCCCGCCAGAAGAGCCACTATGATAGAAAAACTAGGGATCTACCTATCAGCCTAGTGGTCCAGCTTATCTACGTGTCACTCCTATGAGGGGCACTCCTCGTTTCGGAGTCAAGGTCAAGTTAGCTCCTCGCTACATTATCCCTTCCGCATTCCCGCCCAACGTGGATGTGTGGCTTATAAATTGGAGTTGCCATCGTGCTTCTCTGACGTCCATGATGTCTTCCATGTGTCGCAACTTCGTTGTTGCTTCAAGGATCCGCACCGTGAAGTGGATCATGAAATGATTGAAGTGCGAGATGATCTCTCTTACAAAGAGCATCAGATTTGCATCCTTGATCAAGTTGAACATTGAACCCTTCAGAAAGTTGCAGAATTCCTTAAAGTGCAGTGGTCGAATCATACTGAAGAAGAAGACACTTGGAAATGCGAGGATCATCTTCATGAAGAATACCCCGATATTTTCCCTTCTACCTCTTAATTCTCCCCTCTTTGAAAGTTTGGAAACTCCTTTTACTAACCAGATAAATGATGTAGTTAAGGAACTACCCGATGACAAATCTCCTGGTCCTGATGGTTTCAATATTTAGTTCTACAAAGCTTGTTGGGATATCATTGGTCCAGACATCAGGCAACTAGTTCATGATTTCCATGCAGGGAACATCAATTTGGAAAGCATCAATTCCTCATACATCACTCTCATTCCAAAGTTGGATTGCCCCATATCACCAAATGACTTCAGGCCTATATCCTTGCTAAATAGTTGCCTCAAAATCATCACCAAGATATTGGCAAACAGTTTATAAAAAATCATATTGAAGATTGTGCACATTAATTAATATGGGTTTATCAAGGAAAAAGCAATCCAAGATTGCTTGGGTTGGGCATATGAATACCTGCATTAGTGCCAAGCCTCTAAAGAGCAAGTGGTTGTGTTAAAATTGGATTTTGAAAAGGCTTTGACAAAATTGAACACCAAGCAATTTTAGAGATTCTCAAGGCTAAAGGTTTCGGTAGTAAATTGATTCACTAGATGAAAATGCTATTTAATTCTACCTCATCTTCTGTGATACTCAATGGGGTGCCATGAAAGAAATTTTATAGTAAGAGAGGAGTCAGGAAAGGTGATCCCCTCTCCCCTCTACTGTTTGTCCATGCTACAGACCTAGTTCAATCCATTCTAAACAAAGCAATGAGCAGAAACTTAGTTACACCCCCTTTAAATGTAGGTAGTTGTTCTGATTTCCCTGTTGTGCAATATGCTTATGATACTCTGATCATTATGAAGGTAGACCCAGTTCATTTGTTCAATATCAAGGCTCTACTCAATACTTTTGCTACAGCTACAGGTCTCAAGTTAAATTATCCCAAATCAAATTTGATTCCCATCAACTTATCTGAAGACGGATCTGACATCATGATTAACACCTTGGGATGCAAAATAGGTTATTTTCCATTCACATATCTTGGATTACCACTTGGACTAGTGAAACCCACTGTAGAGCAAGTTTGGCAACATTCATGACACAAGCTGGGAGACTGCTACTGGTCAAATCTATTCTAGCATCTTTACCAATCTTTTGCATGTGTTGCTTGGATATACCAGAGACCATCAAAAAACAAATTGCAAAATATCTTAGACACTTTCTTTGGAGAGGATCAGGCATGGAAGACCATAGTCCAGCAATGGTTGCTTGGAGTGTGTTGTGTAGACCCAATAATAACGGAGGCTTGGGAATTTGTAACTTAAATGTGCAAAACAATGCTCTTAAGCTGAAAAACTTGCACAAATTCTTTAACTGACAAAACATTCCATGGGTAAATTTGATTTGGGAAACTTATTATAGTAATGGCATGTTGCCTGGTCAGAACATGGTTGGATCTTTTTGGTGGAAGGCAAACTTGAAACTACTTAACTTATTCAAATCCATCGCCATATGCAATATTGGTGATGGGAAGTCTGCTCTATTCTGGACTGATCAATGGCACTCTATATGTCTATTTCAATGCCTACCTCACTTATTCTCTTTTACAAAGAATACTCTATTATCAGTTCAGGAAGCTATCAACTTGGAATATTTGGAAGACCTATTTCACCTTCCCCTGTCTACTCAAGCTTATAAGGAATTCCAACAACTTGAGATCATCTGAATACATGGATTGTAATGACACATTGAGCTATTTATGGGGGTCTACTAATTTCTTTTCTTCAAAAGCATATACCTGTAGGATTGGAGTTAAAATTGTACCACCTCACTTCTGGTGGGTTTGGAACACGTCATGTCAACCTAAGCACAAAGTTTTTTTCTGGATGGTGCTTCATGATAGAGTAAACACAAGAAACCTACTCAGAAGAAAAACATTTCAATTGGACACATACAACTGTGCTGTGATGGATTGTCAACAGGAAGAAACCTTATTTCACATATTCAGGGGATGCCCTTTTGTTGCTTTCTGTTGGAACTTTGTTTTCCCCAATAGAAATGTAGCTTTGTCAGTCTTACAGACCATTGAAGATATGAAGCAGAGTCTGGCCTTGCTTTTTCTATGGACATTATTATTTTGGCTTCTTGGTCCATCTGGATAACTAGAAACAACTGGATATTCCAACAGATCCCCCCTTCATTTCAAAGATGGAAGGACACCTACTTCATAGAACTCAATCTGTTAAATTCAAAATGAAGAACAAGTACCCCACTTTGTATCAATCATGGTTGGACGTTGTATTGTAATTTTCTGGGTTTTTCTTTTCTTTTCTTTTACTTCTTCTCTCTGTTTGACCTTTTTAGATAGCTTTCATTTTATTTTATTTTAGGTTCTTTTTTTGGTCTGTTGGCTTACCTCAAGCCTGTAAAACCTACCCTTTAGGGGCCTTTTATTTATTTTAAAAAATTGGAGTGGGGATTTTCCCTACTATTTATAGTTAATTCTAGGGAAGAGAATTTCTTTTAGAGGAGAGTTGTAACACCCCCATGTATTAAGCTATAGTAATCCTTCAGGATTATGCTAAGTCATTTTGATTTGCAATGCTTCATCACTTGGGTTCAAACCTCATTTTAAATTTCACCTCTGAATTCAATTCAAATTTAAAGTTAGAATTTAAATTCACAAACATTGTGGGAAAATAGTTCACCATTTAGCAAATAGTCCAAAACAAATAATGGTTGAGGAAAACAACATCACTTGTTTGCTTGTTTGGGTTGTAGCAATAAAACAGTGCTAAATGAGCATTTTTAAATGCTGTTCCAAATTATGAAAAATCCAAAATATTTCAAATGCCTCCTAAACTTTTTGTGGCGGTTCCTAAATTGCAATGTAAATTATGGGCCAAGTTCCACATTTTATAAAAATCATTTACTACTTAAAATAAATACAAACAGAAATGAAAAATGAAAAAAGAAAAACCCACATGTCCCCCTGGGCCTTATTCCACAGGGACAGGCCCGTGCTGCCCCAGCCAATCCCCTGCTACTTCTTGAGCTTGCGTTGATTTTCCCTTGAAGAGGAAATGGTGATGCAGCAAAGTAGAGATAAGTATTTCCCTCAGTTAAGAACCAAGGTATCAATCAAGTAGGAGGCACAAGAAAGTCTCCAATCTATGCACCTGCACAAACTAAAAAACACTTGCACTCAACACGAAAAAGGGGTTGGCAATCCCTTCACGGTCTCGAACAAGAGTGAGATCTAATAGAGATAGGTATAAACAATAAATAAAAAGGCAAACTAAAGTAAATATAAATAAATTGCGCCAAGGTATTTTTGGGTTTTTTGGTTTATAGATCTGAAAATATATGACGGAAAATAGATCCGGACGCCATATGTTTCACTAGAGGCTTCTCTCTTGAAAGAAAACATACGGTGGGTAAACAAATTACTGTCGAGCAATTGATAGAAAAGCGCAAAGTTATGACGATATCCAAGGGAATGATTATGAATATAGGAATCATGTCCGTGTCAAGTAGACCAACTCCTGCCTGCATCTACTACTACTACTCCACGCATCGACCGATATCCAGCATGCATCTATAGTATTAAGTTCATAAGAACGGAGTAACACCTTAAGTAAGATGACATGATGTAGACGGATAGACTCAAGCAATATGATGAAAACCCATCTTTTTACCCTTGATGGCAACAATACAATATGTGCCTCGCTGTCGGATCACGGGTTCCGGTAAAACCCTCGAGGTTCGAACACTAGGGTGCGCGTGAAGGTTTTCTCCCTATCAATCCGCACCCTAGCTCTCTAAGATCTCGCGGATGAACTAGACGAACTTGCAACACAAAGACACACGATTTATACTAGTTCGGTCCACCGTTGTGGTGTAATACCCTGCTCCAGTGTGGTGGTGGTGGATTGCCTCTTGGGCTAATGATGAATAGTACAAGGGGAAGAACAGCCTCCTGAGGTTGAGGTGTTCTTGTGCTTGGTGAACTTGTGTGGGTGAGATGCCTCTGAACGAGTTCTCTCTCTCTCTTTCTCTCGTCTCTCTCCCAATCCGTCCCCTCTACTGTGGTGGCTAGTTATACTTATATAGGCCCTGGTCCTCTGCCCCAATATTGAGCGGGAAGGGAGCCAACAACAGCGAATTTGAAAGGGGACAGTTAGTACAAACTATCCTGACAAAAGGTGGTCTTCGCCTGCCAAAGGCTCTGGTGGTGACGCCGCCCTAGCCTCCATGGTGACCTTCGTCTTGTCGTCCTTCTTGTCTTGGTCTCATTGCACCAATATGGAAACCTTTGCTTGATGCCTCGCTACTCCACGTCTGCGCTTGCCCACTTAGCACCAAAGAGGAAGCAAGGACACTGCGCGCTGGCACCCGCCTGGTCTCGATCATCATGGCTCACGTCATGAGGACCTCACGAGGTTTGCCTTGCATTGATCTCTCTGCCCCTCGTGAGCCTGCCTGGCGAGGCCACTCCTGAGGAGGTCTTGCATCGTCCGCCTCGCGAGGCTTGGCCCCTCGCGAGGGTCTTGAATACCTCATTGATGAAGATGGGACGTACGGGCCCGCTGGCTCAGCCACGCCGTGGGCCGCAGGCAGGCAAGTCTGGGGACCCCCGTTCCTAGAACACCGACAGTAGCCCCCTGGCCCAAGGCGCGCTCGGGCTTGGCTTCGAGGCGAAGCCGAAGATCAAGCGCGGAGTGCCGCGGGCCCCAAAAGTCTGTGGCCTCGATTGACATGTGGCGGTTGATTGTACATGGGCGTCTCTACTTCCCCATACTGCCTTGGAATCCGCCTGGCTATGCGGCCCTCGCAACCTACACAATTATTCTCCCATCGCCCACGCCTTGCTTCCCCAGTCCCTCTGCTTCCTCGAGACTCTGCTCCTCCTCTCCAATCTGACCTATACTCCGCCTGATTCATCGCCATGGCGCCGAAACAAGCAGACAAGGGGAAGAAGCCTCTGTCTTCGCCAAGTGTGCCTCCAGCCACCGACCCTGCAGTCGACCAATCCTTGGTGCTCAACGATGAGGCCATGGACAAGGTGCATCCCATGCTCACCACCAGTTTCAACGAGTGCGGGGATACAGTGGCTTGGCCTGCGTCTCGCGCTCGCATTGCTCGGGCGGTCACCGAGGTCCCAATCTTCATTGATGCCCTTTGGGCAGGCCTGATTCCCCCTTTCTCTACCTTCTTCAATGCGGTGCTTGAACATTACCAGATCCATATGCTGCATCTCGACCCCCAATCCGTGACTCTCCTCGCTATCTTCGCCTTCATGTGTCAAGCCATGGTGGGCATCGCTCCTTCTGTGGCCCTTCTCCGCCATTTCTTCTCATTGCATCTGACCGATCCCCGGCAAAGCTCGGGGTGCGTGAGCTTCCAGGCCGTGGCCGCGACGGCGGGAGTGGGGATCAACTTCGAGCTTCCTCCCTCCACGAGCGAGTTTCGGACACAGTGGGTATTTGTCGACGCCGGTGTGCTCAGCCCTCTACTCCACGCCCCGTCAGCGCCTGCCGTTTCCCACTCCAGCTGGGGCCACGAGAGGCTCGCGAGCCCCTGTCTTGTCCCCGTCTGGTTCAGGCTAAGGATGCTGAAGGACCACGGTGTGACCGCACCGATGGTGGTGAAGGAGTTCATCAAGCGCCGGGTTGCTCCGCTTCAGCGCCATTCTCGCCTGATGTGGACCTTGCTCAGCAGTCAGGACCATATGAGGTTTAAGGAGTCCGGGCTCCCCCTTGGGACACGGCAAACGGTGCTCAAGGTCCTGACAGGTGTCTCTTCGCCGGACGACTTGCCTGGGAAGAATTGTCTGTTGTACCGCCGCAAGAACAAGGCTGAATTCACAAGGAGCATGCCTCCCTTTGACGAGTGGGGGCTGCGTCCGGACGGCCTGGTGGGGTCCCGCGAGAACCCTGTCAGCATGGTTCCCCTCTTCATCGTTGGCACCGAGCTCGTCCTGAATGTGGGTGCAGGGGAACGAGCGCTGCCAGAGGCTGGCGGAACGAGTGCTGATGTGCGGATGCCGCCTGGGGCTCCTGGGGTGTCGTCCTCAGGATCCCGTGATTCTGGGACGTCGGTCGCTGAGACGATGCAGCATGCGGCTCCCGAGGCCGAAACTCCGAAGGCCTCGGGGAGTCGCGGTGAGATGGCGCCCGACTGTTCTCCGTAGCTAGGCACCCCTGAAGTTGTTCTCTCGAGCACTTCTCCGGCTACACCCCGTACTGGCCGCCATGTTCAGCGCTTCAGTCAGCTTTGCATGGACTTCGAGGAGCTCAGCAAGAGGAAAGCATCTCCGAGTGGCAGCGGTATCTTCGGGCCGTCGAAGCAATGAAAGTACATCGTCGTTGACGAGTAAGTACCTTATCTTGGTGATCTTCTGTGTACCGCCTTGCTTTCCTGACGATTGTCCCCTCAGGACCCCTTTTGCCAAGGCCGTGAGATCTCCTGAGAAGCAGCTCCCTCTCGTCCTGTCGCACCCGCCAAGCTCCAGCGTTGCAGGCTCGGGCGCTACTCATGGCGTGGGGTCAGCCGTGGGGGTTGGTCCATCATCAAGGCGCCCCGAGCTTGCGCCTTGGTCGTCCTTTCTTCGTGACCTTGCTCGGAGCGCGGCGGGCGTGCGAAGGGCTCCTCCCCTGATCACTGTTGGTAGCTGGCTGGCCTCGACCCTGGGGTCTTCTTCAAGCAGCGGGCCTTGTTCAGTTAGGGCCCCTCGCGAGGGCCGGCTGGCGCCTGGGGCCGCGCCAGCCCCCTGCCCCTGCTGAGAAGGGGCGCGCCGCGCCGGGCGTCGCCCACAACCCCCATAGCAGAGGGCGAGATGGGCCGTGCGCTCGAGTTCAAGCGCGGGTGGAGCGTCGTTCGTCATGAGCTCTTCCAGGAGGCGGTGTACGCGATGAACCGACTCGGCGAAGAACTTGAGGGTGTCAACACGGGCCTTGAGGCCGAGGGTCTTTGGTTGGCGGAGGAGTGGCACAGGCTGAAAGTGGCCATCAACCTCGAGCGCCACCAGCGCGAGCTAGATAGCATGAAGGTTGAGGCCTCCCTTGCGTCCTCCCATGAGGCCTGCTCCCGAGCTCTGGAGGAGGCTCATGAAGCTAACCGCCGTTGCGAGGCTGTAGAGAAGCGCGTGTGGGAGCTCCACGCCAGGAGTGCGTCCTCGGAGCGCAAGTGGAGGCGCGTAAAGCCGCCCTCGCGTCGCTGAGGGGGATGCCTGCCAAGGAAGAGGAGGTCCGAAAGCGCGAGGAGGCGTTGGCTCTGGAAGCCGTGGAGCGTAGCCTCGAGCTTGAGCAACTGGAAACGAGGGAGCATCAAGTTGCCCAAGCGGAAGATTTCGTTGGGGCTCGCGAGGCCAAGGTCCAGGAGGAAGTTGACCGCCGGGTGGCCGAGGTTCGCGCGGATCTTGAAGGTCGGCACGACCTGAAGCTGAAGCTTGCGGGGACTGAGGCAGCGGGCAGGACCGCTAATCTTAGGCCCAGGTTAGATGAGGCGGGGAGGCGTGAGGAGGCCACGGCTGCCGCCCTGGTCACGGTGTAGGCGGACTTGGCCTCCGCCCGCGCCGAGCTGCTTTCTCTTCGGAAACGGGTTGATGACGTCGAGGCCGTCGCGCGGCAAAATAGGGAGGAAGTGCTTCAATGGCGGACGCTGGAGCGCGAGCACACCCCATGCTTCGGGGCCTCCGGAATAGGGCTAATACCGCCCTGGGCTTCATCTGTGACGAGAATGCACTGCACCCCCACTCGAATGACTATGCCAGTCACCTGAACTTCTTCACCAACGTGGTGACGTGCCTGGCAGCCCGGTCTGATAGGGCTCGCCAGCTTGTGGAAGAGAGAAGTCGCAGTCTGCTTGGGCGTGCGTTCGCCTGCATCTTCAGCCACCTCCGGAACATTGATCCCAACTTCGATTTTGACGCTGCCATTGCTCCCGTGCCCGAAGCCATCCGGGGCGACTTGGAGCGATGGGTTGAAGACCACGTGGATGCGCTAGTCAGGGCCTTTGCTTCTGACGATGATGGCGTAGTGGTTGTGGCGGACGAAGGCGATGTGGTTCATGAAGGCTACGTCGGCGCCGGCAAAGGTGGAGGCAACGCCAACGATGGTGACGGCGACGCCAGCGGCGCTCTGAAGATGACATGGGGGACGCGGCGAGCGACGTATCCGGCTAATTCCTCGTTTCCCTGTTATTTACCCTGTAAAAACTTGGGGGTGGCCCCAGAAGACTGTAAGAGCATTTTGAGAGGGGGAGCCCCTCATGTAAACAAATCGTTGCTTTCACCCTTCTGTGTCAAATTGAGTACCCGTCTTCATGAGCTTTACGTATACTGGGGCAGGGTTGTTGCTACGGTTTACCTTAGCCTGGGCGAGCCCAAAACCGGCTCAAGAGATTGTGGGTTTCTGAGAAGCTCCTAAGGAATTTGTCGCCACGCTCGAGAGGGCCATGTGATAAGCGAGCGACTTCCACGGCTCGACATGCGCATATCTCGTGTGCTTCATGCCCAGCCCGGCTCGCGAGGGGGGAGCGACTGGCGCGAGCTCTGAAATAAGGCAAGAACTAGACTGCGAGAAATAGCTTGAACGAGAAAAGGCATGCCCCCCACGCGCATCAAATGAAAATTCAACTTCAACTTAAATCCAAATCCAGAAGGCAGGGTTACAAAAAAGAGATCCAAAGAAAATGGCCGCGTCCGGCTCCTAGTCTAGTCTTCGACATCTTCTCACTAGCGTGGAGCTAAGTGTTGCCACTAGGCGTGGGAGGGAGCCCCCAAGGCCCGAGGGCGGCTCTCCGGAGACTCTGGGGCATGTACAGCCCCACTCATTATTACGTGAGAGTGTCACGGGCGGCGATCTTCACAGGCACTAGGCCTTCTTCACAGGTACCGGCCTTGCTTCATATCGCCGGGCGAGGGCCCCGCCTTGCATCGCCCTCGACCACCTTTGAGCCGACCGGCAACCAAGACGATACAAAGGGGGGAAAGGGGACGCCAGCGGCGTCCTCGGCGACCACGGGTCCTCTGTCGGGGGAAAGGTCGCCGTCGCCACCCCGGCAGAGGGCCTACCTCCGGGGGGACCATGCTGTGTGCGACGCGGCGAGGGATCTGGCTCCCGGCTTCTCTCCTGCTGCCCCCCAGCGCGATCCTCCTGGCGGGAAGGAGGTCGTCGAGCTGGGGCCGCCAGCCGCTGTGGTGACCTGATTCTCCTGCGACCCATGGTTAGCGTAAGCTTGCTCCTGAGGGATTAGTGGTACCATGTATCTGTTGTCGATGGCGCGGTTGGCGGGGCTCTCCGGCGGCTCCTGGAAGGCTTCGACTCCTAATGCATCCTCCTCCCAACCTGGCCTGAGAAACGAGCCGGGGTCATCCTTCGGCGTGTACTCCTGGTCCATCATGTGGGGCACATAGGCTTCCGGGGATGTCACCCCAAACACCTCGCCATAGTGCCCCACACTCCACATCGCCTGGCCCAGCGCGGCGTCCTGAGGATGATAGCACAACGCCTCACTGGGGCCATGGGGGGCAATGCTCGTGCCCATGCTCATCAGAGGCGGTGTGGGGGCAACGGGGCCCCTGGCACCGCCGGCCATCCTGGTGTCGATGAAGCCCCCAGGCGCACCTCGAGGGCGCGTGGTTGCGGCAAGGCCCGTCGTGAGGTCCAGTAGCGGCTCAGGAAGGGAGCAGATAGCAGAAAGCCGGCGCTCCTGATGCCACCGCATCCAGCAGCTTAACGACACGTTCCAGCAATGTGTCGCGGCCGCTATCCATCAGCCAGCACCGCAGAAACTCCCGCGCCACCGTGAGCGTGGCCCGCATGTTCGCTTGCTCCTGCCGAGTTTGTGGTGCCATTGTTGTGGCGTGGCTTGCGGCCCTTGCAGTGGCTCGCGCTTGTCGTGGAGTGATGGTGGATGACGCCTGGCCGCGCCGCCCGCGCCCCGCAGTGCTAGGCGGCGCTCACACCGCCTGGAGCGTAGGACTGAGGTCTTCATGGGAAGGTGGCGCCGCTCGGGCTGGCCAGGCTGCCCAGCGGTCGGAGTCGGCCCTTCGGTCGCCGGACATCGGGGTCGCGGAGCGTCGGCGGGTCGATTGGCGGGGAAGAGGCTCCGACGCACCCCTACCTGGCGCGCCAAATCTCGGATCACTGGTTCCGACAAAACCCTCGAGGTTCGAACACTGGGGTGCGCATGAAGGTTTTCTCCCTATCGATCCGCCCCCTAGCTCTCTAAGATCTTGCGGACGAACTAGACGAACTTGCAACACAAAGACACAAGATTTATACTGGTTCGGGCCACCGTTGTGGTGTAATACCCTACTCCAGTGTGGTGGTGGTGGATTGCCTCTTGGGCTGACGATGAACAGTACAAGGGGAAGAACAGCCTCCTGAGGTTGAGGTGTTCTTGTGCTTGGTGAACTTGTGTGGGTGAGATGCCTCTAAACGAGTTCTCTCTCTCTTTCTCTCTTTCTCTCGTCTCTCTCCCAATCTGTCCCCTCTACTGTGGTGGCTAGTTCTACCTATATAGGCCCTGGTCCTCTCCCCCAATATTGAGCGGGAAGGGAGCCAACAACGGCCAATTTGAAAGGGGACAGCTAGTACAAGCTATCCTAAAAAAGTGGTCTTCGCCTGCCAAAGGCTCTGGTGGTGACACCGCCCTGGGCTCCATGGTGACCTTCCTCTTGCCGTCCTTCTGTTCTTGGTCTCGTTGCACCAATATGGAAACCTTTGCTTGATGCCTCGGTACTCCATGCTTGCGCTTGCCACCTTAGCACCAAAGAGGAAGCAAGGACACTGCGCACGCTGGCACCCGCCTGGCGCCCGCCTTGTAACGCCCCATATGTAACCTGCCATATTTGTATTCCAACTCTTGCCATTTCCGGCACTAAGTTATGATATTTCCTCGTTGTCGGGTTTTGTCTCTGTGAGCTTTTGTCTTTTCATGCATCTCATATCATGTCATCATGTGCATCGCATTTGCATACGTGTTCGTCTCAAGCATCCGAGCATTTTCCCCTTTGTCCGTTTTGCATTCCGACGCTCCTATGTCCTCCGGTGTCCCCTTTTACCTCTTTTCGTGTGTGAATGTTAAACGTTCTCGGATTGGACCGAGACTTGCCAAGCGACCTTGGTTTACTACCGGTAGACCGCCTGCCAAGTTTCGTGCCATTTGAACTTCGTTTGATACTCCAACGGTTAACCGAGGAACCGAGAAGGCCTCGTGTGTGTTGCAGCCCAACACCCCTCCAAAGTGGCCCAAAACCCACCTAAACCCCCTCCATCATCTAGTCGTTCAATCACGATCGCGTGGCCGCAAACCGTGCTCAATTTGGAGCCTCCTAACTCCCTCTACCTATAAAAAGGCACTTCCCCCGAAAATCTCGGATCTCTTCCTACCCTAACCCTAGTCTCCTTCCTCCTCGAGCCGCCGGACGTGTCCGACCGGGCCGGACACGTCCGCCCCGCTCCCCCCGTCCAACCACCGCTCGCCACGTGGCCGCTACGGAGCCCCACTTCGCAGCCAACCGCGTTGGCCCGCCGAAGCCCGCCGCAGGCCCTCCCGGCCCGGCACCGCCGCCCGACACCGCACGCATCGCGAGCCGCCCGCTCCGCCGCACTGCGCCGCTC
>NC_041390.1:318649408-318668844 GCF_002162155.2 Triticum dicoccoides
CCTCCTCGCCCGGTCGCCGCCCCGCCATCGACCTCCGACGCCGCGCCGCCTCGCGCTCGCGCCGGAGCCGCCATCCTCGCCGCGCCGCTCGGGACCCGCTCCGGCCATCGCCTCCTCCGATCCGACCAGTCCCCCTCGCGCCGCCAAGCTTCCTCAACTCCGGCGGACTCGTGTACTGCTCCGGCGACGAACCTCGGGAAGCGTGCAGATCTGGATCCAAAACCCTAGGGTTGACTTTTGCCCTAACCCCGGTATTTTTAGCGTTTTTCATCACATCATATCTCTGCATCCGTGGCTCCGTTTTGGGCGTGTAGCATGTCAAATTGTTCGTCTCGATGAGTACTTGATTTCATTCCATTGCACTATGTTCATTTGAGCTCATCTTGACGCCCTAAGTGCTGTTGCAAGAGTGCTATGCAATGTTAGTTTCAGATTCTTATCAGTAATTGGACATTTGTCATTTTTGCCATGATTAATGTGTGCCTCTTATGAACTTGAGCCCTACATGTGTTTTGAAGTATGCCATGCCATCTTTACAGGGGTGTATGCCATGTATTTTTGTGATCTTTGTGGTGACTAGCACAAGCATGCAAAGCAACTCTCGTAATGTTGCTGATTTCAGGGACTTAGAAATCTTCTAAGTCTTTGCCCTGTTAATATTTTTATGCCATGTATTCTTGTTGCTATAGAGTGATCCATGCCTTTTTTGAGCATGATCAGTAAGGATGATTTTGAGATAACGTTGTGGTATGCAATTATGGAGCACCCTAGCATGAATCAATCGAGCTCTACTTTTGCTATAAAATGTTCCTGGCAGATTGTTTATGTGTTAAGCAATTTTGTCGAGGTTGTTGTAGATTATCCGTGCATGCTATGAGGTTGTTCTTGCCATGTTTAGCTTCTATGCCATGTCTACTTGCTGGGTGTATGCTTAGTTTGTCATGCAATGCCTTGTGGTCAGTGCATCGAGCTCGTAAACATGCCTACGTGAATCTGTTTTGCCATGTTTTAGTTTTTCTACTAAGTCTGAATCTGTTAACGAAACTTGCTATGTTCACATGGTTGCCATTGTATTTTCTGATCCCTTTTGGCTCATGGTTAGTAAGGGACTTTTGTTGTATGCTTTGAGTAGCTTCATGCCATGCCTTGCTTTGCCATGATATGTTCCTGTGGCATGTTGTTATCTTGCTCTAAACATTGTTTCCTGATGTTAAATTCCTGGCATGTTGTTAATTTCACCAAGTTTGTAACCTGGTATCTTTTGCTCTTTTGCCATGCATGTTTGAACCTGCTATTGAGTGAATTATCCATAGCTCAGTGTTCATCTTTTGGAAAGCATCTTGAGTGGATCCCTTCCATGTGCTTTGTTGTTATGTTAGAGTGCAATAGCTTGTTGTTCTTGATGCATTCAGATGGCCTCGTGCTGTTAATCGCAGATCGGTGCCATATTTGTTTTGCTTGCCATTTGCAAACCGTGCATCCGATTCAGGTGATCTTTATATCGATTTCGACCGAAATCAACTCATCTTTCCAGTGGCACTCTTGGTTTTCCAAGTTGAGGCCAGGTTCAATCAATCCCTTCCGAAGCATGCATATGCATTGCATATCACATCCCGCATATCATGCCATGTTTTGCATCATGTTGCTTGCGCATTGCACCATGGTTGATCGTCGTTCCCTTTGCTTGTTGTTCTTGCTTTGGGTAGAGCCGGGAGACGAGTACATGAATGAGGAACCCGTTGAGTACGCTTACGAGGATCAAGCTTATGTCAACTCGGAGAACTTTGCAGGCAAGATGACTATACCCTCGAAATCAGTTCTATCTTTGCTTGCTAGATGCTCGCTCTTTTGCTATGCCTATGCTACGATACGTACCACTTTATTATCATGCCTCCCATATTGCCATGTCAAACCTCTAACCCACCTTGTCCTAGCAAATCGTTGTTTGGCTATGTTACCGCTTTGCTCAGCCCCTCTTATAGCGTTGCTAGTTGCAGGTGAAGATTGGAGTTTGTTCCTCGTTGGAACATGTTTATTGTTGGGATATCATTATTATATCTTGTCTATTTTAATGCACCTATATACTTGGTAAAGGGTGGACGGCTCGGCCTTATGCCTGGTGTTTTGTTCCACTCTTGCCGCTCTAGTTTCCGTCATACCGGTGTTATGTTCTTTGATTTTGCGTTCCTTACACGGTTGGGTTATAATGGGAATGTAACACCCCGGATGTAACCTACCTTAATTGTACTCCAACTCTTGCCATTTCCGGCACTGAGTTATTCTATTTCCTCATTGTCGGGTTTTCGTCTCTGTGTGTTTTGTCTTTGTCATGCATCTCATATCATGTCATCATGTGCATTGCATTTGCGTACGTGTTCGTCTCATGCATCCGAGCATTTTCCCCGTTGTCTGTTTTACATTCCGGCACTCCTATGTCCTCTGGTGTCCCTTTCTACCTCTTTTTCATGTGCGGGTGTTAAATGGTTTCGGATTGGACCGAGACTTGCCATGCGGCCTTGGTTTACTACCGGTATACCGCCTGTCATGTTTCGTACCATTTGAACCTCGTTTGATACTCCAACGGTTAACCGAGGGACCGAAAAGGCCTCGTGTGTGTTGCAGCCCAACACCCCTCCAAAGTGGCCCAAAACCCACCTAAACCCTCTCCATCACCTAGGCCATTCGATCACGATCGCGTGGCCGCAAACCGCACCTCATTTGGAGTTTCTAGCTCCCTCTACCTCTATAAATAGACCCCCATTCTAAAATTCCGGATCCCTACACCCCCAAACCCAAGTCCCTTCTTCCTCCGCGCACCGGACAAAGTCCACCGGCGCCGGACAACGTCCACTGCACCACCGCCCAATCGGGATCTGCCACGTGGCCCTGTACCGCCGCCCGCCGCCGCGCGGCCCGGGCAGCCCGGAGCTGGCCCCCGCGGCCCATCTCCTCCGCGCCACCTGCCTGATCCAGCCGAGTCGCCCCTGTAGAGCCCGCCGACACCTCAGTTCGCCATGCCGCCACGGCCTGTCCTCGCCGGTGACGGCAGCCGCGCCCGCTCCCTCGACTTCGGCCGCCGCCGACTTCACACCTCGCCGCCCGGAGCTCCGGCGACCTCCTCCGGTGTCCCCAAGTCCATCTCCGGCCGAACCCCGACGACTCCGGTAACGTCCCACTCCATCTCCGGCCGGTGAACCTCGGGAGTCGCGAGCAGCTACAGTGCTCCGGCGAGATCCGATCTGGATCTAGTCCTCCGGTTGACTTTTTCTCCCCGAAACCCTAGATATTTTGCAATCTTTGACGCATCATAACTTCCTCATCGTGACTCCGATTCGTGCGTGTAGCATATCGAAATGTTCGCCTCGACGAGTACTTAATTTCATCTCATTGCATCATTTTCATTTGAGTGCATCTTGAGGCCCGAAATGATGTTGGAAGAGGGCTATGTGATGTTAGTTTCAGATCTGATTCAGCAAATGCACTTTTGTCATTTTTGCCATGATTAATGTGTGCATGCAATGATCCTGAGCTCTACATGTGTTTTGAAGTATGTCATGCCATCTTTACAGGGGTGTATGCCATGTATTTTTGTGATCTTTGTGGTGACTAGCACAAGCATGCAAAGTAGCTTACTCAATGATGCTGATTTCAAGGCCTTAGAATTTCACAGTCCTTGCCCTGTCATTATTTTTATGCCATATGTTCATGTTGTTTCCTAGTGATCCGTGCCACTTTTGAGCATGATCAGTAAGGATGTTTTGTAGATAATGTTGTGCTCTATCCATCCATGTCTTTGTTTGCAATTATGGAGCAACCTAGCTTGAGTCAATCGAGCTCTACTTTTGCTATAAAATATTCCTGGAAGATTGTTAACATGTTTAGCAATTTTGTCGAGCTTGTTGTTATTGATCTGTGCATGCTATGTTGTTGCTCTTGCCATGTTTAGCTTCTATGATATGTCTACTTGCTGGGTGTATGCTTAGATTGTCATGCAATGCCTCGTAGTGAGTGCATCGAGCCTGTAAACATGCCTACTCGTTATCTGTTTTGCCATGCTCCAGTTTTCACTAAGTCTGAATCTGTTTATGTTTTTGCTATGTTCACATGCTTGCAATTGTATTTTCTGTTCCCTTTTGGCTCATTGTCACTAAGGGACTTTTGTTGTATGCTTTGAGTAGCTTCCTGCTATGCCTTGCTTTGCCATGATATGTTCCCGTAGCATGTAGTTTTCGTGCTCTAAACATTGCTTCCTGATGTTAAATTCCTGACTTGTTGATAATTTCACAAAGTCTGAAACCTGTTACCTTTTGCACTTTTGCCATGCTTGTTTGAACCTGCTATTGATTGAGTTAGCCATAGCTCAGTGTTCATCTTTTGTCAAGCATCATGAGTGGAACCCTGCCATGTATTTTGTTGCCATGTTTGAGTGCAGTAGCTTATTTATCTTGATGCATTTAGATGGTCTCGTGCTGTTAATCACAGACCGGTGCCATATTTGTTTTGCTTGCCATTTCCAAACCGTGCATCCGATTCCGGTGATCTTTATATCGATTTCAACTGAAATCAACTAATCTTTCCAGTGGCACTCTTGGTTTTCCAAGTTGAGGCCAGGTTCAATCATTCTTTTCCAAATCTTGCATATGCATCACATATCGCATCCCGCATATCATACCATGTTTGCATCATGTTGCTTGAGCATTGCACGTGGTTGATTGTGTTCCCTTTTGCTTGTTGTTCTTGCTTGGGTAGAGCCGGGAGACGAGTACGTGATCGAGGAGCCCGTCGAGTACGCTTACGAGGATCAAGTCAACTCAGAGAACTTTGCAGGCAAGATGACCATCCCCTCGAAATCACTTCTATCTTTGCTTGCTAGATGCTCACTCTTTTGCTATGCCTATGCTACGATACCTACCACTTGCTTATCATGCCTCCCACATTACCATGTCAAACCTCTAACCCACCTTGTCCTAGCACACCGTTGTTTGGCTATGTTACCGCTTTGCTCATCCCCTCTTATAGCATTGCTAGTTGCAGGTGAAGATTGGAGATTGTTTCTTGTTGGGACATGTTTATTGTTGGGATATCATCATATTATCTTGTTTATCTTAATGCACCTATATACTTGGTAAAGGGTGGAAGGCTCGTCCTTATGCCTGGTGTTTTGTTCCACTCTTTCCGCCCTAGTTTCCGTCATATCGGTGTTATGTTCCCGGATTTTACGTTCCTTACACGGTTGGGTTATAATGGGAACCCCTTGACAGTTCGCCTTGAATAAAAATCCTCAAGCAATGCCCAACATTGGTTTTACCATTCGCCACCTAGCCTCTTTTTCCCATGGGTTTCCGGAGCTCGAGGGTCATCTTTATTAAACCCCCCCGGGCCAGTGCTCCTCTGAGTGTTGGTCCAAACTGAGCTGCCTGCGAGGCCACCTCGGGGAAACTTGAGGGTTGGTTTTACTCGTAGCTAGTCTCATCTGAGTGTGCCCTGAGAACGAGATATGTGCAGCTCCTATCGGGATTTGTCGGCACATTCGGGCGGTGTTGCTGGACTTGTTTTACCATTGTCGAGATGTCTTGTAACCGGGATGCCGAGTCTGATCGGATTGTCTTGGGAGAAGGAATATCCTTCGTTGACCGTGAGAGCTTGTGATGGGCTAAGTTGAGACTCCCCTGCAGGGATTTAAACTTTCGAAAGCCGTGCCCGCGGTTATGGGCAGATGGGAATTTGTTAATGTCCGGTTGTAGATAACCTGAAACTTAACTTAATTAAATGCATCAACCGCGTGTGTAACCGTGATAGTCTCTTCTCGGCGGAGTCCGGGAAGTGAACAAGGTGTTGGAGTTATGCTTGTCGTAGGTTGTTCTAGGATCACTTCTTGATCATAGTTCATCGACCGTTCCTTTGCCTTCTCTTCTCGCTCTCATTTGCGTATGTTAGCCACCAGATATGCTAGTCACTTGCTGCAGCTCCACATCATACCTTTACCCTTCCTATAAGCTTAAATAGTCTTGATTGGGAGGGTGTGAGATTGCTGAGTCCCCGTGACTCACAGATTACTTCCAAAACCAGATGCAGTGACCGATGATACCGCTCCAGGTTATTCAACTGAGCTCAAGTGGCTATTCGATGAGGACTCAGGATGATACTACGTGTCTTTCCCAGATGATTAGTAGTGGTGCCCAGTTGGGGCGATCGGGGACTATGTTGCATTTGGGGTTGATCTTTATTTTGGTTCCATAGTCGAACCTTGAGTGTATTTGGATGAATGTAATGTTATTTATGCCATTTGTGTGACGTGGCGAGTGTAAGCCAACTATGTTACTCTTGTTCCCTTATTGTATTACATGGGTTGTTGTGAAGATTACCTCACTTGTGACATTGCTTTCAATGCGGTTATGCCTCTAAGTCGTGCTTCGACACATGGGAGATATAGCCGCATCGAGGGCGTTACAAGTTGGTAATCATAGCCTTCCCCGACCTTAGGAGCCCCCTGCTTGATCGAATCGTTGGCGTTGTTGAGTCTAGAAAAATGTTTTGTGTCATTTAGGAATTATATATCGGAGAGTAGGACTTCTTTTTACTCCTCAGTCCCTTCGTCGCTCTGGTGAGGCATCATGACGTAGAGTTTTGACTCTTCTCTTCTCAAATTTCACTAAAAAAATTAGGATCACGCGAGTATCTTGGAATCGTTCCGATGGTTTTGTGATGAGAACATTGTTCTTGGTGCCTCCTGACATTTAGGGGTTGTGGCCGTGTCCCGGGGAGTTGAGCTCCGAGGTGTTGTCGTCACAATTTTATCGTTGCAATTCTGGAATACCTGAGTTTCGCCGACATCGAAAATCTCTTTTATGCAGTTGTTGGTGAGATAACCTCGACGCCACCCAGTACTGGGGCGGGAGTTCGGGAGTATTGCCATAACTCGTATAACGGATGCTTTTCGAAGGTTGAGGTAAATGATTTCTGAAGGTTTCTTGGTTATGTGTTGAAGGATGGATACAGCTGGATGTAGGATTTGCTAGCTTTGGGTGAGATAGTATGCTTCCCCTATATCCCCAACACCTGATTGCGTAACCGGAAAGGTTCGGGAGTTTCATAGGTGGGAATTCATGTAGCTCTAGTTCTTCTTCCGCGGATATTTGTTTTGTGATTGGGTAATCCTTACCAAGTATTTGCTCTTGTCCGTACGTTGTTGTTTTATTCTTCTACCTCTATCTAAGTGGCTTCTCAATTTATGGAAGTGTGACCATTTCTATTGGGATTCATTTGTTCATTTTGTTCGGATGTGAAGACTATATGTTGCAATTTCGATCCATTTGATTCAGCTTGAATATTTGTCTGTCAAGATGCTAACGGATGTCACCCTCTTCAGGATGGCTCCTCCAACGCGCACGACTCCGAATCCTGATCCGCCTCCACCACCTCCACCTCCGGAGGCATGGCAAGATGTGATGGCCGCTACCAATGCAAACACGCAACTGATCATGCAGCTCTTGCAAGAGCGCAACCAAGGGAATCATGGCCATGGCAACAATCAGAATCAGTTTGCTACACTCAGCCAGTTCCTTGCTAACCAGCCAAAGACCTTCAGCAACTGTGTCGAGGCCTCAGACGCTGATGATTGGCTCGTGGATATCTGTAAGCATTTCGAGTGCAGCAACGTTAGGCCTGAGGACTTTGTCAAGTTTACCTCATTCCAACTCAAAGACCAAGCTGCAGAATGGTTTCAACAATACAAAGATTCCAGAGGAGGCCGTGTGATTACCTGGGATGAATTCCGTCAAGACTTCAAAGCTCATCACATTCCTCAGAGTGTTGTTGAAAGCAAGCGTGAGGAATTCCGCAACCTGAAGCAAGGCAGCTTGTCTGTTTACCAGTATAACATTCTATTCCAGAGGCTCGCTCGTTTCGCCAAGCAAGACGTCACTGGCGAAAAGAGCATGATTTATCAGTTCAGGGGTGGCCTCAGAGAAGATCTCCAACTAGCTCTCGTCCTTTTTGAGCCGAAGAAGTACGATGAGTTCTACAATATGGCAATGAAGCAAGAGACTGCTCAATTCAAGTACGATGCTTCCAAGAAGCGAGTCAGAGATGCAACTCCTTCTTCCTCAACTCAAGTGGCTTCTAAGCAGCAAAAGTTTTGGCTGCCTCCTCCTCCGTTCCGTCAGCCTTATCAGCAGAAGAGCAAAGGTGGTCTAACACCCTCGATGCGGCTATATCTCCCACGTGTCGAAGCACGACTTAGAGGCATAACCGCATTGAAAGCAATGTCACAAGTGAGGTAATCTTCACACAACCCATGTAATACATAAGGGAAAGAAATACATAGTTGGCTTACAATCGCCACTTCACACAATTACATGAATAAAGCATTACATCATCCAGATACAAACAAGGTCCGTCTACGGAACCAAAATAAAAGAAGACTACCCCAAATGCTGCACAGATCCCCGACCGTCCCAACTGGGCTCCACTACTGATCAATTGGAAAACGAACAACATAAAGAACACGATCTTCATAGAGCTCCTCGTTGAGCTTGGTTGCGTCACCTGCTCGGTAACATAGGCACCTGCAAACTGGTTTTGGAAGTATCTGTGAGTCACGGGGACTCAGCAATCTCGTACCCTCGCGATCGAGACTATTTAAGCTTATAGGAAGGGTAAAGGTATGATGTGGAGCTGTAGCAACCGACTAGCATATATGGTGGCTAACATACGCAAATGAGAGCGAGAAGAGAAGGCAAAGCACGTTCGAGAAATCTATGATCAAGAAGTGATCCTAGAACAACCAACGTCAACCATAATTCCAACATCGTGTTCACTTCCCGGACTCTGCCGAGAAGAGACCATCAAGGTTACACACGCAGTAGATGCATTTTAATTAAGATCAACTTCAGGTTTTCTACAACCAGACATTAACAAATTCCCATCTTCCCATAACCGTGGGCACGGCTTTTGAAAGATCAAATCCCTACAGGGGAGTCCCAACTTAGCCCATCATAAGCTCTCACGGTCAACGAAGGATATTCCTTCTCCCAAGACAATCCGATCAGACTCGGCATCTCGGTTACAAGACATCCTCAACAATGGTAAAACAAGTCCAGCAACACTGCCCGAATGTGCCGACAAATCCCGATAGGAGCTGCACATATATTGTTCTCAGGGCACACTCAGATAGGTCAATCTACAAGTAAAACCAGCCCTCGAGTTTCCCCAAGGTGGCCCCGCAGGCTGCCCATTTCGGACCAACACTCAGAGGAGCACTGGCCCGGGGGGGTTAAAATAATGATGACCCTTGAGTCTGCAGAACCCAAGGGAAAGAAAAGGCTAGGTGGCGAATGGTAAAACCAATGTTGGGCATTGCTGGAGGAGTTTTATTCAAGGCGAACTGTCAAGGGATTCCCATTATAACCTAACCGTGTATGGAACACAAAATCCGGGAACATAACACCGATATGACGGAAACTAGGGCGGCAAGAGTGGAACAAAACACCAGGCATAAGGCCGAGCCTTCCACCCTTTACCAAGTATATAGATGCATTAATTAAATAAGAGATATTGTGATATCCCAACAAAATATCCATATTGCAAACATGGAACAAGCTCCAATCTTCACCTGCAACTAACAACGCTATAAGAGGGGCTGAGCAAAGCGGTAACATAGCCAAACAACGGTTTGCTAGGACATGGTGGGTTAGAGGCTTGGTTTAACAATATGGGAGGCATGATAAGCAAGTGGTAAGTATCGCAGCATAGGCATAGCAAAAGAGCGAGCAACTAGCAAGCAAAGATAGAAGTGATTTCGAGGGTATGGTCATCTTGCCTGAAATCCCGCAAGGAAGAAGAACGAGTCCATGAAGAAGATAAACGGACGTAGTCGAACGGTTCCTCACAAACGCGACATTATCGGAACCAACCCGAAGAAGCAACACCAGAAAGAAACACACAACATAGTAAACAACCAACACATGAACATGGCATGATATGTAGGATGCGATATGTGATGCATATGCATGATTTGGAAAGGAATGATTGAACTGGCCTCAACTTGAAAATCCAAGAGTGACACTGGAAAGAGGAGATTATTTCGGTTGAAATCGATATAAAGATCACCGGAATCAGATGCACAGTTTGGAAATGGCAAGCAAAACAAATATGGCACCGGTCTGCGATTAACAGTAAGTAGCCTAATAAATGCATCAAGATGAATATGCTACAGCACTCAAACATGGCAACAAAATACATGGCAGGGATCCACTCATGATGCTTGACAAAAGATGAACACTGAGTACGACTAATTCACTCATTAATAGGTTCAAACAAGCATGGCAAAAGTGCAAATGATAACAGGTTTCAGACTTAGTGAAGTTAACACAAGTCTGGAATTTATCATCAGGAAGCAAACTTTAGGGCATGAAAACTACATGCTACCGGAACATATCATGGCAAAGAAAGGCATGGCATGCAGCTACTCTAAGCATATAACAAATTTCCCTTAGTGACCTTGAGCCAAAAGGGAACAGAAAATACAATTGCAAGCATGTGAACATAGCAAAAACATAAACAGATTCAGACTTTGTGAAAAACTGGAGCATGCAAACAGATTAATGAGTAGGCAATGTTTACGAGCTCGATGCACTCACTACAGAGCATGGCATGACAAACTAAGCATACACCCATCAAGAATACATGGCATAGAAGCTAGACATGGCAAGAAAAACAACATAGCATGCACGGATCAATAACAACATCCTCGGCAAAATCGCTAAACATGTCAACAATTTGTCAGGATTATTTTCTAGCAAAAGTAGAGCTTGATTGACTCAAGCTAGGGTGCTCCATAATTGCAAACAAAGACATGGATGGATATAGCACAACAATAGTAACAAAACATCCTTACTGATCATCCTCAAAAGAGGCACGGATCACTAGGAAACAACATGAACATATGGCATAACAACAAAAGCTGGACAAGGACTTCGTGAAATTCTAAGTCCCTGAAATCAGCATCAACGATTACGCTACTTTGCATGCTTGTGCTAGTCACCACAAAGATCACAAAAATACATGGCATACACCTCTGTAAACATGCAATGGCACTCTACAAAACTCATGTAGAGCTCAGGATCATAGCATGCACACATTAATCATGGCAAAAATGACAAAAGGCCATTTGCTGAAACAGATCTGAAATATTCCTCACATAGCCCTCTTCCAACAGCATTTCGGGCATCAAGATAAAATTAAATGAAAATGATGCAATGAGATGAAATGATGTACTCGTCGAGACAAACATTTTTATATGCTACATGCACGAATCGGAGCTATGGATGCAAAGTTATGACATGATGAAAAATGCCAAATAAAACTGGGATCTGGGGACTTAGAGATATTTCACCTCGCGGATTAGGGTTGACCGCGGCATGGAATACGAGGCAGCGGCGGATCTGGCCGGACTTCGTCGGAAGCTCGCTGGAAAAGAGAGGGAGGGGTCGCCGGAGGACGGGGACGCCGGATCGGCTAGAGAGGGGTCGGGGCGGCGCATCCAGGGGCCGGCGAGGTCCGGGGCGGCGCGGGCCACGCCGGCGGACAGTGGCGGCGGTGGAGCGTGGATTCCGGAGGCGAGCGCCTCGGGCGCGGCGAGGTCCGGCGACCGGCGCTGGAGATCAGCGGCGGAGGGAGTCACGGCGGCGGGGCAGCGCTCGCGGGAGGCGTGGGAGCCTCGGGCGCGCGGCGGCAGGGAACGGGCCCCGCGGGCCTGATGCGGGTCGCGGCGGGCCGGTGGGAGGCGCGGGGCGGTGGGGCGCCCACGTGGCGGCGGCGGAGTGGAGAGGGGCGTCGGCGGGATGACGTGGTGGCAGGGGATTGGTCGGGCGACGTGGCGGCGGCCGGCGGACATGTCCGACGCGGTGAGGACGCGTCCGGCGGCGCGAGAGGAGGAGTTTAAGGGTTTTGGGGAAAAGATCCGAAAACGAAAATGAAGGGGTCTATTTATAGAGATATAGGGAGCTAGGAAGCTCCAAATGAGGTGTGGTTTGCGGCCACGCGATCGTGATCGAACGCTCTACATGATGGAACAGGTTTAGGTGGGTTTTGGGCCACTTTGGAGGGGTGTTGGGCTGCAACACACACGAGGCCTTTTCGGTCCCTCGGTTAACCGTTGGAGTATCAAACGAAGTCCAAATGACACGAAACTTGACAGGCGGTCTATCGGTAGTAAACCAAGGCCGCATGACAAGTCTCGGTCCAATCCGAAAACGTTTAACACCCGCACACGAAAAGAGGTAGAAAGGGGCACCGGGTGACATAGGAGCGCCGGATTGCAAAACGGACAACGGGGAAAATGCTCGGATGCATGAGACGAACACGTATGCAAATGAAGTGCACATGATGACATGATATGAAATGCATGACACGCAAGCAAATACAAGGCAACAACAGTGAATAACTGGACGACACCTAGAACATCGGTCTCGGGGCGTTACAACACTCCACCACTACGAGAGGATCTCGTCCCGAGATCTAGAATGGCACCGGAGGGAAAAACGGAAGAGAAAGAGGAGAGGTAAAACTAAGTTGCTTCTTTGACAAACGAGTGAAACCACGAACCTTGAGAGGTTGAACAATTGAAAGAAAGAATGCAACAAACAACAACAAAGTTGAGAGCACTCCGGTAGGGAAGAGTAACAAGGAAGAACAAATTCGGGCAGCACTCCGATTGAAAAGATAAGCAAGGCTTGATAAAATGAATGAACTTGAGCAGCGGGCACACACTCCGATTAAATGGATAAGCACGAAAAGAACATGATCTTGACAAGAACAAGAAGAAGGGTAGAAGAGAGCAAAATCATAATGCCTCCGGAAGAAAAGAGAGAATGGAAAGGAGTGAACGAAGTAGAAAACGAGATCTTGGCAGAGCACGCTTACAACAAAGGCTAGAACAGAGTTGTTGGAAAACCAACAGCGAAAAGAATAAGCTTGATATGGTCTTATGGAATACATCTCAAATTATGAGGTGACAACCTGCCACTTACGGAAAAAGATTGGATTGATATCAACGAGGAGATGAGAAACTTATTTCACTGGGAGGATAAATGAAGAACTTGGGTCATTTATAAGCACCATAATTAGCAACAATCCTTAGGGAAAGCTTTAGGTGAAATATAACCCAAGATAACTCCAAAGAAGAGATAGATGGGTTGCAAAGGATCTCATGAACAAAGAGAAGATGATGGGTTTAAAATATGTCATTCTTACCAACATGTGAATCATGAAACATGAACTCAAATCATCAAGAATGACATAATACCACCTCCAATGATACGGTAAAAAGGATTGCACTCCGGATTCCAAGATGAAGAAACTTGAGCTCCTCTGAAAAGAATCTCGATGAACACTTCGAAAGGGAGTTAAATCCTTGATGAACCACCATGTAGAGCCTCCATGAAGAACTCCGGTAATAAAAGAACGATCAAATGAAAAGAAAGAGAAGTTGAAAACACAAGGTGAATCCTTGCAATGATTTAGATGGAGCTTCGCGATGAAATAATTGAAATAACTTTGAGCTCCGGAAAGAAAGATGGACAACTGAGATCAAGAATTCTGATGAACCTCCGGACTAAGGAATTAATCACTTGGATGAAACAAAGAATAAGAATTACGTTGTGCGCATCCTTCACAAATTTAGATTGATGACAAGCCACGGATTTGGCAAACTACTTATTCTCGTTGAAAGAATTAATATAGATATAGCGCAAACTTGAGGAAGGTCTTCAACGAACCACCGGTGGGATTTGGAAAACAACGAATGAATTGATATGATAACCAAGGAAGGGAACTCTTGAACGAACCACCGTAATAATTGCAAATGAACGAAGAAAAGATAAAGAAACACCGGGAAGAATTAGCAAATGAACGAAGATGCTTGCTAGGATTTAGACACATGATAACAAAGAGATCACGAGCTGATTAGAGAATACTTGAATGATGCACTGGTAAGATTTAGAGAAAGAGAGCTGAAAGCTGAGAATGAATAAATCTGAAATGATGGCCTTCAGAGGCAAAAACTGAAAAGACTCCTGAATTGCTCCGGATGGGTGAAAAGAATAATCACAAACAATTATGAGAGGATGGCATCAAGCTAGAACTGAGAATCTTGAAGAGAATGGAGCAAGATTTAGAGGAAACACTTCTTCGGTCTTCAAATGTTGAGAATGACGATGCGACACACCAACATGAGTTGTTGAGATACTCCAGGATGAATATTAGAATGGTTGAACCGACGATGAAAATAATTTGAAAGATCTTGGAGAAAGACATATGACTAACGACAACTCATACTTACGTCAAACTTTAAGATGAATTTGAGGGCTCCGTGAAAATTAGAAGAGTCAGGTAAGATCCTTGTAAAAACCTGTGGGTTAGGGCCCACTCAAAAGGTACACCGTTGAAAGATTTGAAGGAGAGATTGCACCGGTTGAATAAAAGGCTTGAATTAGATAACATCCTCGAAAGAGTTTGAACGAATGTAGAGTGGAAACACGAATCTTCGAGATATCTTGAGCACTCCGGAACAAATGAATAGCGAGAAGTGAATGGTTATGCGGTGCACCGGCACGAGAAAAGCATTGGCCAAAATGAAAGGACTATGCTCAATACCAAAGCTTGAATTGAATCCACAAAGAAGGAAAAGAACGCGGAATGATGAGCTTGAAGCTCCACTAGAATCTTCATGAGAATCACTGGATAAGAACATTGACGGAAAAGTATTGAGAGACTTCACAAGAATAAAATGGATATTTGATTAAGAAATCCGAGTCCTCAAAGAAAAAGGGTGGGTGGGCGGGCAAACAAAGGCAACTTGGGACGGATGAAACAAACACCGTTGAGAAGAAATGATAATTGATCTTGTTGATGTTGAAATGATCGGATCCACTTGAAGAGAAACACGCCGGTTGAAAGAATTGACATGACAATCTCGATGATGAAGAAGGATTAGTATTCACATAGGAATATGAGAACACCACTTAGACAAGGGATGGAATCAACATTTGACTTCGAAGCAAATCGAATACCACAACTCAAAACAAAACAAAGGATTGGCTTGCAGAATAAGCCGGAACAAACATATGATAGAGATTTCGTCCGAAGTTTTCGTGGTGGGGCCTACACGGGCTCGATCGTACAGCACCATCATGTACAAGGCAGTGCACATGACATACGAAGCGTCCCCGAGTCAGCATAGCCAAGGACTCTTTAAGACACAACGAGACCACTGTAAAACTAACCGTGGATAGGCAGACCACTAGACGTCGAACCCCACTTTCATATCATACATCTGTCGGAAAGATATCCTAAGAGCTACTTGAATTCCCACTTATAAACTCCCGAAATTTTCTGGTTATGCCATCAGGTGTTGGGGATACAGGGGAAGCATAATATCTCACCCAAAACTACACAAATCCTACATCCAGCTGTATCCATCCTTCAACACATAACCAAGAAACCTTTGAAAATCATTTACCTCAACCTTCGAAAAGCATCCGTTATACAAGTTATGGCAATACTCCCGAACTCCCGCCCCAGTATTGGGTGGCGTCGAGGTTATCTCACCAACAACTACATAAAAGATATTTTCGATGTCGGCGAGCTCAGGTGTTCTAGAACTGCAACGATAAAATTGTGACGACAACACCTCGGAGCTCAACTCACCGGGACACTGCCACAACCCCTAAATGACAGGGGGCACCAAGAACAATGTTCTCGTCACAAAACCATCGGAATGATTCCAAGATACACGTGTGATCCAAAAAAAATGTGAAATTTGAGAAGAGAAGAGTCAAAACTCTACGTCAGGATGCCTCACCAGAGCGATGAAGGGACTGAGGAGTAAAAAGAATCCTACTCTCCGATATATATAATCCTAAATGACTCAAAACATTTTTCTAAACTCAACAACGCCAACGATTCGATCAAGCAGGGGGCTCCTAAGTCGGGGAAGGCTCTGAAAACCAACTTGTAACGCCCTCGATGCGGCTATATCTCCCACGTGTCGAAGCACGACTTAGAGGCATAAATGCATTGAAAGCAATGTCGCAAGTGAGGTAATCTTCACACAACCCATGTAATACATAAGGGAAAGAGATACATAGTTGGCTTACAATCGCCACTTCACACAATTACATGAATAAAGCATTACATCATCCAGATACAAATAAGGTCCGTCTACGGAACCAATATAAAAGAAAACTACCCCAAATGCTACACAGATCCCCGATCGTCCCAACTGGGCTCCACTACTAAACAACTGGAAAACGGGACAACATAAAGAACACGATCTTCATAGAGCTCCTCGTTGAGCTTGGTTGCGCTCGGTAACATAGGCACCTGCAAACTGGTTTTGGAAGTATCTGAGAGTCACGGGGACTCAGCAATCTCACACCCTCGCGATGAAGACTATTTAAGCTTATGGGTGAGGTAAAGGTATGATGTGGAGCTGCAGCAAACGACTAGCATATATGGTGGCTAACATACGCAAATGAGAGCGGGAAGAGAAGCCAAAGCACGTTCGAGAAATCTATGATCAAGAAGTGATCCTAGAACAACCTACGTCAAGCATAACTCCAACACCGTGTTCACTTCCCGGACTCCGCCGAGAAGAGACCATCACGGTTACACACGTGGTTGATGCATTTTAATTAAGATCAACTTCAGGTTTTCTATAACCGGACATTAACAAATTCCCATTTGCCCATAACCGCGGGCACGGCTTCCGAAAGATCAAATCCCTGTAGGGGAGTCCCAACTTATCCCATCACAAGCTCTCACAGTCAATGAAGGATATTCCTTCTCCCAAGACAATCCGATCAGACTCGGCATCCCGGTTACAGGACATCCTCGAGAATGGTAAAACAAGTCCAGCAACACCGCCCGAATGTGCCGACAAATCCTGATAGGAGCTGCACATATCTCGTTCTCAGGGCACACTCAGATAGGTCAAGCTACGAGTAAAACCAGCCCTCGAGTTTCCTCGAGGTGGCCCCGCAGGCTGCCCATTTCAGACCAACACTCAGAGGAGCACTGGCCCGGGGGGGTTAAAATAATGATGACCCTTTAGTCTGCAGAACCCAAGGGAAAGAAAAGGCTCGGTGGCGAATGGTAAAACCAATGTTGGGCATTGTTGGAGGAGTTTTATTCAAGGCGAACTGTCAAGGGGTTCCCATTATAACCCAATCGTGTAAGGAACGCAAAATCCGGGAACATAACACCGATTTGACAGAAACTAGGGCGGCAAGAGTGGAACAAAACACCAGGCATAAGGCCGAGCCTTCCACCCTTTACCAAGTATATAGATGCATTAATTAAATAAAAGATATTGTGATATCCCAACAAAATATCCATGTTCCAAACAAGGAACAAGCTCCAATCATCACCTCCAACTAACAACTCTATAAGAGGGGCTGAGCAAAGCGGTAACATAGCCAAACAACGGTTTGCTAGGACATGGTGGGTTAGAGGCTTGGTTTAACAATATGGGAGGCATGATAAGCAAGTGGCAGGTATCGCATCATAGGCATAGCAAAAGAGCGAGCAACTAGCAAGCAAAGATAGAAGTGATTTCGAGGGTATGGTCATCTTGCCTGAAATCCCGTAAGGAAGAAGAACAAGTCCATGAAGAAGACAAACGGACGTAGTCGAACGGTTCCTCACAAACGCGACGTTATCGGAACCAACCCGAAGAAGCAACACCGGAAAGAAACACACAACATAGTAAACAACCAACACATGAACATGGCATGATATGCAGGATGCGATATGTGATGCATATGCATGATTTGGAAAGGAATGATTGAACCTGGCCTCAACTTGGAAATCCAAGAGTGCCACTGGAAAGAGGAGATGATTTCGGTTGAAATCGATATAAAGATCACCGGAATCGGATGCACGGTTTGGAAATGGCAAACAAAACAAATAGTCTGTGATTAACAGCAAGTAGCCTAGTAAATGCATCAAGATGAATATGCTACAGCACTCAAACATGGCAACAAAATACATGGCAGGGATCCACTCATGATGCTTGACAAAAGATGAACACTGAGTACGACTAATTCACTCATTAATAGGTTCAAACAAGCATGGCAAAAGTGCAAATGATAACAGGTTTCAGACTTAGTGAAATTAACACAAGTCTGGAATTTATCATCAGGAAGCAAACTTTAGGGCATCAAAACTACATGCTACAGGAACATATCATGGCAAAGAAAGGCATGGCATGCAGCTAATCTAAGCATATAACAAAAGTCCCTTAGTGACCTTGAGCCAAAAGGGATCAGAAAATAAAATTGCAAGCATATGAACATAGCAAAAACATAAACAGATTCAGACTTGGTGAAAAACTGGAGCATGCAAACAGATTAACGAGTAGGCAATGTTTACAAGCTCGATGCACTCACTACAGAGCATGGCATGACAAACTAAGCATACACCCATCAATAATACATGTCATAGAAGCTAGACATGGCAAGAACAACAATATAGCATGCACGGATCAATAACAACATCCTCGGCAAAATCGCTAAACATGTCAACAATCTGCCAGGATCATTTTCTAGCAAAAGTGGAGCTTGACTGACTCAAGCTAGGGTGCTCCATAATTGTAAACAAAGACACAGATGGATAGAGCACAACAATATTAACAAAACATCCTTACTGATCATCCTCAAAAGAGGCACGGATCACTAGAAAACAACATGAACATATGGCATAACAACAAAAGCAGGACAAGGACTTCGTGAAATTCTAAGTCCCTGAAATCAGCATTAACGATTACGCTACTTTGCATTCTTGTGCTAGTCATCACAAAGATCACAAAAACACATGGCATACACCTCTGTAAAGATGGCATGGCACTCTACAAAACTCATGTAGAGCTCACGGGCATAGCATGCACACATTAATCATGGCAAAAATGACAAAAAGCCATTTGCTGAAACAGATCTGAAATATTCCTCACATAGCCCTCTTCCAACAGCATTTCGGGCATCAAGAGGAGCTCAAATGAAAATGATGCAATGCGATGAAATGATGTACTCGTTGAGACGAACATTTTGATATGCTACACGCACGAATCGGAGCTACGTATGCAGAGTTATGACATGATGAAAAATGCCAAATAAAACTGGGATCTGGGGACTTAGAGATATTTCACCTCGCGGATTAGGGTTGACCGCGGCACAGAATACGAGGCGGCGGCGGATCTGGCCGGACTTCGTCGGAAGCTCGCCGGAAAAGAGAGGGAGGGGTTGCCGGAGGACGGGGATGCCGGATCCGGCCGGAGAGGGGTCGGGGCGGCGCATCCGGGGGCCGGCGCGGGCCGCGCCAGCGGACAGTGGCGGCGGCGGAGCGCGGATTCCGGAGGCGAGCGCCTCGGGCGCGGCAAG